>NC_056744.1:1307124208-1307176708 GCF_019279795.1 Protopterus annectens
GTGTTCAAAATCGATAAATCCAGTATTGGCCGTCAGAACTTGTCCTTTCTGGGTACCAGGAACAGTCTTGAGTAAAAACCTTGTCCTTTTTCCTGTTCTGGTACTGTCTGAATGGCCCCCATATCCACAAGGGACGTAACCTGTTTCTATGCCTCTGCCCATTGATTTTTTGGCAGATCTGGCCAACCATTTGCCATTGGCAGAGTGTGGAAATGGAATCTGTAAATCCCTGTGATACGATGTTTAGTACCCACTTGTCCTGGGTTATTAACTGCCAATTTTGAGCAAAAAGTGCTAATTTTCCCCCTATGGGTGCTGCCAAAAGATAAGTGCTTGGTGATGGCAGAGGGAAGTCATTGGGATTGCTTTCTGTAGGTTTGCGCTTTATCTCCTCCAGTCTTGCACCTGGTATCTGGAACCCTTAGGGCGTCTGGATTTGCCCCTTTGAGCTCTGTCTGACACAGGAAAGGACCAATTATTTGTAGGCCAGTGTCTACTGAATCTTGGTGGCTGCACTTGTAAGAAGTCCTTAACAGTTTGCACAGATTTAGCTTTGTCTTCCATTTTCTTTAAAACCTCTTCTACCTTAATACCAAACAGAGAATCATGCTGTAAAAGGTGCATCTAGCAATTTAGCTTTAACATGATCAGGCAAATTTTGTTCCTTTAACCAGGCATGCCTCCTAATCACAGATCCAGTAACTGCGGCCCTGCAGGAGGCCTCTAAAGAATCAAAACCACATTGCAAAGTATGCTTTCCAACTTGTTCAGCTCCATGCAATAATTTCTGCAATTCTTTATTTTCTGCACATTCAGAAATCAACATCATTTTCTGTTTAAGAAATCCCATAACATGTTGTTGGTACTTCAGCATATGAAATTGACAGTTTAAGGCCCCGATTGCCAAGGTTGCAGATGTATAAACCTTTTTTCCCCATCAGTCCAGTGCCCTTGAATCTCTGTCAGAGGGGGTAGGATTCTTTGCTGTTGAGGCCTTACCTCACTTTGGACCCTGTGAAATAGTTTCAGGATCAGCAGCAGTGTTTCTAAATAAAAATTTATGCGAGTCAGGGACCCTGTAATAGGTTCATAGGTTCATACTAGGCTATCTGCCCTAGGGCATTTATAAGCCTAGCCAGAGTGTGTGTGGCTTTCACCACCCCTTAGGATGAGAATACTATACCCATTAGTTTGCTGTGCCTCTGTCCAGCAGTGATACAGAGATGATTCCCGGGGTAAACCTACGATCTCCCATCCACTCGTCAAGATTTATCTTGAACAGAGTCAGTGAGGGGCTCTGCCTCACATGGACTGGGATTCTGTTCCACAGTGTAGCGAGTCTCTGGGTGATGAATCTGTCTCTCCAGCACGTCCTATTTATATCCGTGTTGAGGTTTAAGTCTCTTGCTCTCGTGGCTCTGGTGGATTTGGATTTTTTGAGGTGGAGCATGTCCATTAATTCCGGGTTGGACATGGCCTTGTATGTCAGGCACAGATCACCTCTGAGCAGATGGTATGCGACTGAATAGAGCTGGAGTTTCTTCAGTCGGGCATCATATGACATATGTTTGAGCCTTTATCCTTTTGGTGAGGAACTTTTGGGGTCTTTCCAACTGCTGCAGGTGTCGGGTAAGGTACATTCAATGGGGCGTTGTACTCAATCATTGGTCTAATAAGTGAAGAGTACAGGGTACAATGACCTCTCCTGATCTGGATGTGAATCCCTTCATGATCAGGTGGGCAATGTAGAAGGTCTTCCTAACCACTTTGGCAATGTGAGTGTCAAAAGAGAGGTTACTGTCAACCTGGGTCCCCAGGTCCCTGATAACTTCTTCCGTGTTTAATGGATTACCACCTATGTGGTAATTAGGGGTTACCTTGTTTTTCCCAAAGGGTATGACTATACATTTTTTGGCATTTAGCTTAAGGCCATGGCTCTGGCACCAGTTATCCATTTCTATGAGACCTTTCTGGAGGATGTCTGTGTCTGATGGAGTGTCAATTATGGTGCCCAGTTTGCAGTCATCTGCAAATTTTGTCAGCCACAATCCCCCTATGTTTGCCTGCACTTCAGAAAAATAAATGCCGAACAAGAGGGGGCCCTGTGGGACACCGCTCGTGACTGGCTTAGAGTCTGACATGGCACCAGCTACTCTAACCCTGTGTGTTCTGTCCTTGAGCCAGTTTGCAAACCATCTTGTGACATATGGGTTTACATCTAAGCTGGTGAGCTTTTCTATGATGCCCGAGTGGGGTATTGTGTCGAACGCTTTTGCTAGGTCAAGGTAGGCTGTGTGAACTGCCTTACCCTCATCAATGGCCTTAGTGGCTGTTTCGAAAAAGTCGACCAAGTTCAAGAGGCAGGATTTGCCCTTGACAAAGCCAAATTGAGTAGGATCCAGTGTCTGTAGGTCCCCAATATCTTTATTTATGAGTTCCATTATGATCCTCTCCATAGCTTTGCAGACAAGGCTCGTCAAGCTTATGGGGCGGTAATTTCCAGGGTCCGTAGAAGCACCGCCTTTGTGGAGTGGGACCACAGTTGCCGTATGCCATTCTTTGGGTACGTATCCTGTAGTAAGGCTAAGATTAAACAGCAGCCTTATGTGTGGGTTTAGTTCCTCATTGAGTTTGTAGCACACAGCCGGGGACACCGTCCGTCCCATTGATGCTGTGTTTTTGCTTTAGAGAGAGCAGCTCTCACCTGGGCATCTGAGATGTTTGGGAGGCTAGACTCTGGTGGGATAGATATTTCTCCTTTTGGGGGGGGGGGAGAAATTTGCACTGAACCTGTCTGCCAGTATGTTGGCAATGTCTGTGGGTTCAGTGATTTTTTTTATCATTTTGGACTAATTCTGAGCATATCTGGGAGTTTCCACCCAGGTTTCTAACATAGCTAAAGAAGGCTTTATGATTGTCTTTTGTGTCATTAGCGATTTTTCTCTCAAAGTTGGCCTTGGATGATTTTATGAGTGATCGTAGTTTTTTGCTAGTATTGATCAGAGATGCCTTCCCATTTAGGGATTCATGTCCGTCAGGCTTACTGGGAGCCGGAGGTAAGGAGTCAGGGGTCAAGCTTGACTCCGAAAACACATCATCTACAATGTCTAAAACAAGGGGAATGGCTAAGGGCTTGTGCTGAGGGAGAAGGAAATCCACAAGTCTCTTTTTTGATTATGAGAAGTCTTGACTCTGCCAGTGAAAATGCTCCCTCAAAGTATGCAAGGTTTCTCCAAACGAATAATCCTCAGGAGGAGATGCAGATGCAATAGACTCCTCAGCATCAGAATCCTCATAGGGAGGTACAGATAATTCCTGACCAGAAGAGGAATCAGACGAAATAGAAACCTGATCTGAAGATTCATAATCAGTGTCTTGCCTAGGCCTCTTATCTGGAGGGGGATGGGTACCCCTGATCAAGGTAATAAGGTCTTCAGCCATTTTGATCATCTGTTTTTTTAGACATAGAGGCCTGTGCACGTGGCTCATGCGTCGTTTTTTCAGTTTTAGAAGTTGCTTTTGTCTTTGGTTTTGCAGCTGTCTTCGGTTTGATATACAAATGTTGAGGTCTGAATACAACCTCAGAAGCCGGTGCCTGCTCAGCAGCTCCGGACCCATCCGAGGGAGATACATCCGTCGGTCCAATACCTTGAGTATCTTGTGGCATGCCAGACTCCACATGGGTGTCAGGAGAAGCCTGCGACTCGAAGGTAGCGGGTATCAGGGGCTGCAAAAGCACCTCACTGAGAACCGGCGATTGGCTTAGGAGAAACTTTGTCGTCAGTTTTGGATCTCGACTGCCTTTCTCTGTCCTTTTCTTTGCGTTTTTTATGTACTCCGGTAGTCGGATTGCTATCCGATGACATTTCTGGGTAGTTAAATCTGTTTCCAAAATACTTTGATGCAAAAATATACCAACGCTTAATAGTGTGTTGGTTAAATCTAGCACAAAACTGACAGCCAGGCATGTTGTGATCAGGGCCTAGGCAAGGAATACAGTATAAATGGAAATCCTTATGAGGTATTTGCTTCCCACAAGTAATACAATTATTAACTTTTCCTGACATCGGTAAAAAGGAAGAAAAAAGGTTCTCCAACGGGGTACTTAGCTTTAATGAAGACTTTGGTTCTGAAACTCAAACTTGAATATTTCAGTAGTCGGCCGACCGGCACTTGCGAAATGATTCGGCTTCGAGCACCGCGTGGCAAAAAAGACTAAAGAAAATGGAGTCGGCTGCATGCTTTATACCCCTGACGACCTGACGTCATGGAAGAGAAGACAGCAATCGACACAGGACCCAAGACTTTGGAATTCAGGCCAATTTAGGGGAACCTGCCAGAAGATTACCCAAATGTAATGAGTGCAACAGTGAAACAAGAAGAACATGTAGAGGTATAATAAGAGAAAAACAGGGGGTTGGAGTGAGGGTAACCAGGACTGCAACAGTGAATACACTCGAACATCTACATTTATAGTAAGTGTACACAACTGTACTATGTTCTTCGTGTTTCACTGTTGCAGTCATTACATTTGGGCAGCTTCCCAAAGCTATGGTTGGGAGGATGGATTTATACAACATTAGGACCAGCTATAAGGCCCTGCAGGACAGCATTGGCAAAGTCAGCTCTGGATTTAGAGAAGAAAGGTAAATGGTAATGTTTGGTGAACGTATGAACTGAGCTCCAGGTAGCAGCTTCTAGAATGTCTCTGGTAGGAACACCTCTGAGAAAGGCTGTATAAGTAGATGCACCCTGGTGGAATTAGAGCTGATCCCCTGGGGGATTGTTTTACCATGGTGAATATAGCAGAAACAAATGTAATGACTTATCCGCTTGGAAATAGTCTGCTATGAAATAGCATTTCCCTCTGTCCCTGCAGCAAATGCCACGAATAGTTGATCTGATTTTCTTAGAGATTTTGTCCTGTTTAAGTAAACTCTAAGTTGTCTGTGTACATCCAATGAATGCGGAATCTGCTCCCCCTTTTTCTGTGGATTGGGAAAGAAAGTTGGCAAATGAATGGCCCGATTAAGAGCCACACTGGATACCACCTTAGGCATGAAGGATGGACTGGTCCTGAGAGACGCCCTGTCCGCATGAAAAATAATGAAAGGCTCCACTGCCATAAGAGCCTGTAATTCAGAAATCCTTCTAGCTGAAGTGACTGCTAAAAGGAGAGATATTTTAAGTCTGCAGTAGCAGCTGACTCGAAAGGAGGGAGAGTGAGTTTTTCCAATACAAAATTGAGGTCCCAGGCAGGGGGTGTAGCTCTCCTGGGTGCTCTTAAGTTTTTGGCCCCTCTGAAATACTGCTTTAGCAGAGGATGAGAGAAGAGGGGTGGTTCTGTGTTGTAATGAGCTGAAATGACTGAGGCATGGATTTTTAAGGAAGAAAAGGACAAGCCTTTGTGAAGCATCTCAGTTAAGTAGTAAAATATGAGGAATATTGGGCACTGCTGTGCTCACTCCTGATTGATTCCAGGCACAGAATCTTTTCCATTTGTCGGCATAATATTTTCTAGTACTAGGCCTTCTCGCCTCCAAAATGACATCCATCACATGTTTGCTGAGGGATGCTAAGGGTGAATTTAGGTGATTAGCCACGCTGCAAGATTCAAAGTTTGGATCTAAGTGTGCAGAATTTGGTTGTTCTGCAAAGACAGTAAGTAAGGTGTCTGAGGCAGGTGCCACGGTGGAAAGTGTGACACATTGCGCAGGAGTGGGTACCAGTGTTGGCGAGGCCAGCCTGAAGCAATAAGAATCATTCTTGGTTTGTCCTGCAAGGTTTGTTTATAAGGTAGGGGCCAACATAAAATCTATTTTAGAGAAGGGTATCTTTATTAAGAAGACAGAATACATGAAAACTGCAAAATGTAGGGCATGTAAACAATGTCACACTATATTTCAGGGAGACAGTGTGAAATTGGATAATTATAAACACACTAGAATTAAATTCTGTGGGGGCAACTGTACAACTAAAATGGTGGTGTATATTGCCATCTGTAGAACATGTTCAGGATTCTATATAGGTAAGGCTCAAAGGAGTTTAAATAAACGTATATACTCTCACCTTTATAGCATCAGAAGGAAGGATGAAAAAAATGCTTTGTATAAACATATTAAACAATATGGTGACAAACATTATTTTAATTTTGGTATAGTGGACATTGTGCACACCAATAACAGAGGGGGGTGACTTTAATAATTTATTATTATATAAAGAATTTTGGTGGCAAATATATACGGGTGCTTCTACTATACCAGGTTTAAATAACACTATCTGTCAAACCACTATTGGTCTTAAAATGAACTATCTATAAGGTACATTGTTATATGTTTTTAAACATGTTTTGATATGATCTAAATGTAAATGTTTTTGTTAACATTTTTTCAGTTTTTTAACTTGTTCACTTTATCAACACATATTATATGTAACATTGCTTTTAGAAATAATATGAATATTATTTAATATTTTATGAATAGAACAATGGTTATACGATGTGTGTATAGCTTTAAAATTTCAAACTGAATTTTGGCGCCAAAAATGTTATTTAAACAACTGTGATGCAAGCTATGGTGTTCTGAGGAAGCTTGTTTTATTCAAGTGAAAGCGCTTAACCATTCTTTGTTTGTTGGCATTACAATAAACTTTTGTTCACTTCTACTTGGTTTCATTGAAGGTGTTGCGGACTGTTATGAGCGTTGAATAGAGGCGAATTCCCAAGACACAGAGATGGAATTTTGCACACAGTGCACATTTGCTGCTTTTTCTTTTCTAGTTGAACTTTTATGGTTGCTGCACTGTTTGCTTCAGTTGAGTTCTGTCTGTATGTATGTATTTATCTATGGAGCTTTTCTCCCTGGGCCTCCGCTGAAAATGAACCAAAATCCAGTCGGACTCTCCCGGTTAACAAATGTAAAATAAAAATAAATAAATTTTCAGTTGCAGATGTAAAGGAAGATCTAAGTACTCTTCCTTCTCACATTATTTTCATTTACCCTGCTTTGTGGTGGTAGATCTAACTCCAGATTAATTTTTCTTACAAACATCTTTAAATCTAAGATGTTTTTTGCTAAATCATCCTTTTTCTGGGGAATAAATTTCAAGTTTTTTGACAAGAGGCTGAAATGCCCATCAACCAATACAATATTACTAAAACTGTAAATACTGACGTCATTGGTAGTTTTCCGTTATCGGGGCAACACATTAAATGCGGTTGCGGAGCTCCAAATCCAGTGTCAAACCACTAACAACGGAAATAACCATTGTTAGGATGTACAAATACATTGTTATCTGACAAGGGCAAGCATTTTATGACTACTGAAAAAAAAGACAGGATTTCCAAATTTTATGTATTTTTATTTTTTACTTTCTGTCTTTGTGACTTATCAGGGCAGTACTTTCAACGTGATCGTTCAGCCGTAATCTACTACCTTAACATGTCTATTAACAAGATGTGTGTAAAAATTAAAAATAACTTCTATTTTTTAAAATTTATTATTAAAACAAATTATGTGGTTAACAGACATGTGAAGGAACTGGATTACAGCTGAACAATTGCATTGAAAGGGTTGTCCTGATAACGGAAAAGTACCAAGTCATTTCTAGCATACCTATAATTATTTTTAACAGTTGTTTCTGAAGCTTCATCCCAGTTGTCTGCATAAGTAGGGGCTGCATATTCATATAAACATATTAGTATCCCCCCCCCAGTAAAAATTTTGCTGGTATTGGGGAGTCTTCTTTTTCGGCCCTTCTGATCTTCGAAGGGGTGGGAATTCCGAGAAATCATGTTAATCTCCTATGTTTTCACTAACTTGACCTTCTCCCCTAGAATCATATTCTTCATTTTTGTCACTGTTCACCATATTATTTTGTTCACCATATTTTCATCATACCTTTTAAAATCTCTATATCCATACACATCCCTTTCTAATTTTCTTAGTTTCCTGTTAATTAGTTCACTACATTTGTCATCTATACCTTTTCTAATATTAAAATATTCCTCTTTTTTAGAGGCAGTAGTAAAAATTAAGTCATTTTTAATGTGCTCGTTCAGTTCTTCGGTATCCTTCTTATCCACTTCTTTCAGCCTCTCATTTTCATTTACAATTGCCTTAACTATATCTAGTCCACATTTATTACAAACTTCTAAAAAGTTATTTTTGAAAAACATTCCGTGGTTGCACATTATTGGGATACTTGCACACACGTAAGCATTTTGGCACAATACCTTCAAACAAACACTGCTTTAAATATGCATTTTCAATATCCACAGTTCTAAATCTAAACATACATTTAGACAGCTTATTCAGCTTGTTACTATCAGAGTCAGTCACAGTTTTTACTTTTTCACCATTCTCTCTGAATTTAGGTGTAAAATTCAAAAACAACCAGTCTTACAGCGAATTCTAATACTCACTGAAGCACTACATGGTTTGCGTAAGCAGTTACTTAGGGTGAGTGACATGTCAAAGAAATCATTAATTTAGCCCAGAAAAGATGAATTCACCATGGGCGATTGTTACATGCCCGATTACTCATATTACGGGAGAGTATGAATCTATGAAGAAATGGTGAAGATAGGAACATCACATCCTGTTACAGTTAGTCCAAACATCTAAACAAAGGAAATCGGTTAAAATAACCAGTAACGCTGCAAATTAAAAGAAAATTAAAGAAAAAAGCAGTTCTGTAAGGAATAAGTCCTCCTGCATCTTTCATTGTCAGACACTTCCATCCCTCCAAACTTAACTTTTCATGGTTACAAAAAAGGGGCAAACACCATGTGGTACCTGCTTTTTTATTGTAAAACAAAACTCAGATGTAACAAAAGCGATCATTCACAAATCATAGGAACAGTTTACAAAGGAAACACCGAACAAATACAACTTTAGGGTTACATGCCTATCTAAATTCTCATCCAAAACATGACATTTCTGAACCATAGTTGAACACTATTCTCCACAAACTACAGTAATAAAAGTACAGTTTGGTAAAATCTTACCATAACAATAGATGTCTCTCTCTTCACTGTTGCAGTATTCCTTACCAAAAGGATTCCCTGCCAAGGGTAGCCCAATGTACACAGACAGTATACCAACACCTTAGGATTTTACAGACATCATACATCACGCGTACGCTCCACGCTTAAGGTGTAGGGCATAAAGGGGATATACTGGTGTACATACTGAATAGCCCCAGTAGGAACAACAGTCCTAGGAAATAGCAGGAATGCACATCCTGAAGGGGAAAAGGAAAAGACTGAACAGAAGGGGGAGGAGAGAAGGAGCAAATACTGCAACAGTGAAGAGTACATCTACTGTTATGATAATATTTTACGCAACTGCACTATGTCTTTCCACATCACCGTGATGCAGTACTTCTTACCAAAGGGAGAGTACAAAAGCTCAAGAGGAAACTTGGGAGGAGGTAGGCCCAGAAGAGCCCTCAAAAATAAGTATGCAGGACAACTATGGCAAAGACAGTCCTTGCTCTGGACACATCTAAAAAGCTTAGTAAAGGTATGGACAGAGGTCCAAGTAGCAGCCTCAAGGATGGAAAGTACAGTTTTGTACCTACCATAAATGTAGATGTTCGAGTGTTCACCCTGCTGCAGTCATCACACTTGGTCGGCCTGAATTCCAAAGTCTTGGTCCGGCATCGGTTGCTGTCGCTTCTTCCCTGACATCAGTGCGCCAGGGGTATATAAGAGGCATCCAACGCCATTTTATTCAGTTTTTCATGCCCCAGACATCAGGTGCACCCAATAGGTAGGCAATACATATTGCTATATAAAAATAAAACAATACCTTCAGTCACAAACAAATACACCACAGAGGTTGTATAGGATAGAAAGGTATAGATAAGTCCAGTTAGTTGAGAGGGGATGGAGGGAGAGTAACCTGGACTGCAGCAGGGTGAACACTCTAACATCTACATTTATGGTAGGTACAAAACTGTACTAATGTTCATCATGTTACCCTGCTGCAGTCATCATACTTGGGTTTTAATCTTAGCTCCCCTCGCTGCTACTGTGCGACTGTAACTGTGCGCTCCTAGCTGTAAATAGCTAATTCTCCTGCTTCATCCAGTGTCTACTTGCTCGACTGTGAAATCTACTCTACTCTACGAGGGTACTTAATACCTACTACCTTAAAAGACTCTGGACCCTTGCACTCTTCTTCATACCCACCTCCTCCAGATTCTAAGAGACTAATTCTCCTGCTTCACCCAGTGTCTACTTGCTCGACTGTGAAATCTACTCTACTCTACGAGGGTACTTAATACCTACTACCTTAAAAGACTCTGGACCTGCACTCTTCTTCATACCCACCCCTCCTCATTCAAAGACTCTGGACCCTTGCACTCTTCTTCATACCCGCCTCCTCCAGATTCTAAGAGACTAATTCTCCTGCTTCACCCAGTGTCTACTTGCTCGACTGTGAAATCTACTCTACTCTACGAGGGTACTTAATACCTACTACCTTAAAAGACTCTGGACCCTTGCACTCTTCTTCATACCCACCTCCTCCAGATTCTAAGAGACTAATTCTCCTGCTTCACCCAGTGTCTACTTGCTTGACTGTGAAATCTACTCTACTCTACGAGGGTACTTAATACCTACTACCTTAAAAGACTCTGGACCCTTGCACTCTTCTTCATACCCACCTCCTCCAGATTCTAAGAGACTAATTCTCCTGCTTCACCCAGTGTCTACTTGCTCGACTGTGAAATCTACTCTACTCTACGAGGGTACTAATACCTACTACCTTAAAAGACTCTGGACCCTTGCACTCTTCTTCATACCCACCTCCTCCAGATTCTAAGAGAGTATGTCTACATAATTTGATTGTAGTTTTGACCTATTTTACCCGGTGCATTTTTGTTTGCTCCCAGCTAAGCCTGCCAGCAGCAGCCCCCCCCCCCTAGGTATCCACAGACAATAATATAACTTACAGTACTGGTATATTGCCTCCCATATTTTTCCTATTCTCACTTTCTCACTCCTATCCCTTACCATCTTTGTAGTGCTCTGTGATCCTTTCCTCCTTACACTGCCTAACTCTACCCTTCTATCTGCCAGCCTTCTCTACTACTTTTCCTTTCTCTTAGGTTATTGTGATTAGATCTTCTATTTCCCCCTTTCACTTTTGTTTTACCCCTAGTGACTTTATCTGGACTCTATCTTTCTTCCTGTATACCTAATTTCCCCAGCGACTACTTTCTTATAGCCTGCTGTTGCCTGACTCCAAGCTCCTAGCGCTGTTCTTGTAACTTACTCTGTTCCCCTCAGGAAAGCCTCTATTTCATCTCTTTTTCTTACCTGTACCCCCTTAATTCTAATGTGAAGCCTGTTTCTCCTTGCTCTTTCCCTGCTATACAAGTTACTTCTGATTTCACTTCTGTCTCACTCCTTACTCTTACTTTCCATTATACTCACTCTTTACAAACTAAGTGGTGTCTCTGCTCCTCAGCTGGGCTGATTGCCTACGCTCCCTCTCCTCTGTCTGTTTCTGCCCGCTCCCCTCCCTACCCCCTTATCCCACCCACCCCACGCACTCCTACCCTTATACCTCACAGTCCACACCCCCTTCGTAACACACCTATCAGGTACTACTACCTCATTTGTAACTCTTCCCTCATAATTTTTTCCAAACCCCTCCCCACTCTACATATCTCCCTTCCCTCTCTTTCCCAAACCTATCCTGTAACACTTACCTCCTAGCCTCCTCATCCTATAAAACATACCTACCCCACTCTTTACCACTATAATCTCTTCCATCCTCCTCTCATCATGTCTCGAACTACTACCACTTCTACTTCCAAAACCTTTATAACAAAAAACATCTTAACTAAACTAGTAGCCCTGATAATTATCTCTCTAGTACTCACACTTCCTTACCTCTTGACTTCCTATGAAATAAAATATAATTACCACCTTAGAACCTCTTCCAAGCAAACTGCCACTGAACTCATAACCCTAAACTGTAGCTACTCTAATATTACATCAACCTCCTGCTACCTTCTAGCAAAATATCATAGACTATCCCACACCAAATGTAATAATCTCATGTCAAGGAAACAAAAAGACAAACTTTATCTAACCATTAAACCACACTCAGTACATAAGCCCACTACCCTGACAGATGGTGATATACACCCAAACCCTGGTCCTTCAAATATCTCTACCAAAGACACCACAAGAATCCCTAACTCACCCCTTCCACTACCAATCTCTAAGTCTAACACTTTACTCTTAGGACACCTAAATATTCGAAGTGTCAACAACAAAATTACTCAACTTCACTCTCTTCTGCAATGTCACTCTTTTGACATTCTCTGTTTAACAGAAACCTGGTTAAAGCCCTACACTAAAGATACTGAAATCATTCCCCCAGGCTACAACATCTTATGATTAGACCGCAATAATCGTAAAGGCGGAGGAGTAGCTCTCATTTTTAAAACCGAACTTAATATATCCACAATTCCCTATGACCCCCCTGAAAACACCAACACTGAACTCCTTATAACTAAGCTACAACTTAACCCTAATAAAGCTATCTACATTATCTGTACCTACCTTCCACCTGGTAATAACTCCACAAACATAGAAAGTATTCTTAGTTGGGCTTCAACTAACCACCCACAAGAAACTATAATACTTGGAGACTTTAACCTTGATTGGTACTCAGTTAATTCTAACAACCCAGCCTCCCATATTAATCTCCATGGCTTTACCCAAACTATAAACACCCCCACTAGAACTAATAAACCTAACAACAAAGAAAGTATACTTGATTGGATCCTGGTTAACAAACCCCAACTTAATTACCGAGCAGAGACCCTGCCTGATGATATCAGTGACCATAACTTAACCTATATCATAAGGCAAAAGAATATCACTACAAATACCCCTTCAGTCAGGACCGTACGCAGTAATAAACATTTTAACCCCACTCTATTTAAAACTGAGCTAAATGCATGTGACTGGACTCCACTAAAAACTCTTCCCCTTAATGAAGCAGTTCAATACTTTAATACCAAATTCTTAACAATCTTAGATAGCCATGCTCCAAAACGAACTATAAGAATAAAAACTAAACCAGCCCCCTGGCTATCTAAAGAAACAAGACAGAAAATATTACTCAAACAAACTCTGGCTACAATGGAGAACAAGTAAACTACCCTCAGATCATCAAACCTTTAGACACCTAAGAAACATTACCAAAAAAGCTATTCTTTCTGATAAAAAACACTACTATTGTAACCTCCAGCAATCTAATCACAACAATCCCCAAAAATTCTGGGCAACATTGAACAAACTTCTTCACCCTGGACAAACTTCCACTCCCTCCCCCTTGGGATCAGACAAAATTTCTTCCCTTGAAACCGCCAACACTTTCAACTCCTTTTTCACTGATACTATCAACTCACTAGCCTCTCACCTTTCTTCAGATAACTCTAATGTTCCTCAACTTGCCTCTACTAATTTACCAAGCTTTACTATTCAGCCCATCTCTACCACCTTCATCCTAAAATGTATTCAAAAGCTTAAGCCATGTACTCCATCAGCAAACCAACTTCCATCTGAATTTCTTCAAAAAACAGCCACAGAAATAGCCTATCCCATATCTATTCTTATTAACAGAACCATTAAAGAAAGAAACATCCCTGATATCTGGAAAATCTCACATATTATACCCTTACACAAGGGAGGAAACTCTACAGAATATTCTAATTATAGACCCATTGCCCTCCTGTCTCCACTAGCAAAAATCATGGAAAAATGTATTCACCACCAACTAATGTACCACTTAACTAAACATAACATACTATCTCATTGTCAACATGGTTTCAGACCTTTTCATAGTACTACTACTGCTCTCCTTTCCTTCACTGACTTCATTAACAAAAACCGCAATAATAATACCCTTTCTTCAGCACTTTTCATCGACCTATCAAAAGCTTTTGACATGGTCAATCACCCTCTTCTCCTAAAAATCTTAGAATCACTTGCTATTGAACCGAATACCATCCAGTGGTTCACCTCCTATCTTTCTAACAGGAAACAAGCTGTACTCTGGGAAAATAAACTCTCCTCTCTTCTCCCGATCTCCCTCGGTGTACCACAAGGCTCGATTCTTGGACCCCTTCTTTTCTCCCTATTCATAAATGACTTACAAGTAGCTATTCCCCAAGCTACGTGCATACAATATGCAGATGACTCCACACTCATCTGCTCTGCAAAAACCATCCCAGAGCTTCAAACTGTTACTCAAAAGGTATTCCATTCTGTTGAAGCATGGTTCTTAAAACGCTGCCTACTTCTTAATGCCAAAAAAACAAAACTCCTCCTTTTCAAACCCACTACCAGATCCCCCCCACTGGACTTCTCTATCTCTTCTATTAACAATACTCTCATATCACCTGACTCTTCTACCAAACTACTAGGTGTGACAATTGACAACAATCTTACCTTTGATTATCACATAAACAACACTATCAAAACTGTACATAGAAAACTGGGCTCCCTCTATAGAATTAAAACATTCTTATCCCCAACAGCCAAAGCTACTTTGGCACACTCTCATCTCATTTCCACTCTTCTCTATGCCTCACCAATTTACACTAACCTAAAGAAAAATAATCTTTCTAAATTGACCACTACTTACAATAGTATAGCAAGATTTGTTACTGGTAATCAATTCAGAACACACCACTGCTTGAACCTACAACAACTTCACTGGCTTGAATTACAAAACATGTTGCTTCTTTCTCAACTTCCCATCATCCACAGATCTTTTTATCTGCCAAACAACACTCCATTTTCTAACCTCCTCACCCCTTATTCTAACCTGAGCTCACTCCGCTCCTCTAACAAACTCCTAGTTACTGCTACCAAATCCAAAAACCTTGCAGGTGACTCCCTGTTTTCTAACTCCATTGGTAAACACTGGAACCTATTGCCCACTGAACTGACTTCTATTTTATCTCCTGTCCTTTTCAAACAAAAACTCAGACTCCACCTTACAAAACACTGGCTATGCCCCTGCCTTAACCCAGACTGAACCCATGTATTCAGCCATTCCCACTACCCCTTCATCTCTGTGACCTCTGCTACCTTCTATTTTATTTCCTCACTATTCTATCACTTACCCCTCCTCTATCCTTCTCCTTCCTGATTATATTACTCAGTTTACTGAGGACTTCAAGAAATATCTAATCTAATCTACTTACACAGTTGTCTTTAAATACCCTTTTCTCTTTCTTATGATGTTTGATTATGCTAAATAAGTTATGCCTGTGTTTTGCTTCCAAGAACGATGAGTACACTATTGTACAACTGTTAATTGTGACTACAATAAGTTTGATTCTTTGCATAATATTTTCCTGATACAGTATATTTTTTATGCTGCTCTTTATTGCATCGTATGTAATAGTTACTATGTCTTTGTGGAGCTTTTCTCCCCGGGCCTCTGCTGAAAATGGAAATATATCCAGTCAGACTAGCCCGGTTAACAAATGTAAAATAAATAAAATAAAATAAATAAAAATAGAATCCCAAAGCTAAGGATGGGAGGTGGAATCAAACAGGGTTAGAGGAGGCTAGTAGGCCCTGCAAAACTGCAGTGGCGAAGCCAGCTCTAGTCTTAGAGTATAGTGGTAAGTGATCGTGTTTGGTGAAGGTGTGTACTGAACTCCAAGTTGCAGCTTCCAGAATATCCTTGGTTGGCACCCCCCTGAGGAAGGCTGTAGGTGTAGCTGCTGCCCTGGTGGAGTGCGGTCTTATGCTAGCAGGAACTGGTTTTCCATGATGGGTGTAGCAAAAATGTATGCAATGTCCTATCCATTTTGAAATAGTCTGTTTTGAGATAGCCTTTCCTTGTGATGCTGTAGCATAGGGTACAAAGAGCTGGTCAGATTTTCTGAAAGCCTTAGTTTTATCCAAGTAGTAACGTAGTTGCCTGTGAATGTCCAAGGAATGCAGGAGTCTTTCACCTTTGTTCTGTGGATTTGGGAAAAAGGTGGGTAAGTGGATGGTTGGATTTAAAGCCATATCCAAGTAGTAACGTAGTTGCCTGTGAATGTCCAAGGAATGCCCAAGGAATGCAGGAGTCTTTCACCTTTGTTCTGTGGATTTGGGAAAAAGGTGGGTAAGTGGATGGTTGGATTTAAAGCCACACTGGAAACCACCTTTGGCATAAAGGAGGGGTTAATTCACAGAGAGACTCTGTCTTGATGAAAAATGAGGAAAGGCTCCACTACCATTAGTGCCTGTAGCTCTGAGACCCTTCTGGCTGAAGTAATTGCTAGCAGCAGGGCAGTGTTCCATGATATAAACTTTAGATCAGCTGAAAAAGCTGGCTCAAAAGGTGGAAGCGTAAGCTTTTTCAGAACAAAACTGAGGTTCCAAATTGGCGTTGGTGCTCTCCTGGGAGGCCTAATGTTTTTGGCCCCTCTGAGGTACTGTCTTAGAAGTGGATGTGAAAATAAGGGAGGATTCGTGTTGTAGTGAGCTGAAATAGCTGAGGCGTAGATTTTAATAGATGAAAAGGAAAGTCCTTTGTGTAACATCTCAGTTAAATATAGTAGAATTTGAGGTTATCAGGCTCAAGGGGATTTTGACCTTTAGCTTGGTTCCAGGCACAAAATCTTTTCCATTTGTCTGAGTAGGTTTTCCTGGTGCTAGGCCTCCTGGCCTCCAGAATGACATCCATAACAGCTTGTGAAAGAGGAGCTGGCTGGTTGTTTAGGTGATTTGCCATGCAGCCAGGTTTAAGGTGTTGAGCTGGCTGTGTAGGATCTGACTGTCTTGCTGTGTGAGCAGATGAGGAATTTGTGGTAAAATCCATGATGGGCCGTGGGCCATGTTCCTTACTAGTGGGTACCAGTGCTGGCGTGGCCAGTATGGGGCAATGAGTATCATTTGTGGTCTCTCCATTCTGACCTTCAGCAGCACCTTTGTAAGAAGGGGCAGTGGAGGGAAGGCATATACCGTCAACATTTTCCAACTGAATGAGAGTGCGGACACTTTCCAAGCTTGATGGTGGAATGTCCTTGTGCAAAATTTTGGTAGCTGATAGTTTTGGGGGTTGGCAAACAGGTCTATGTCTGGGCGCCCCCATTTTTGAGTTATCATTGCAAATACTTGTGGATCCAGTTTCCAGTCGTGGGGATCCATGATGTTCCTGCTTAGGTCGTCTACCAATATGTTCTTTCTTCCTGGCAGGAATTGTGCTTGTAATTGCACCTGGTAAGTCAGTGCTGTGTTCCACAAGGTCATTGCTTGCCTGCACAGAGGGTAGGAGTGTATACCCCCTTGCTTGTTTATGTACCACATTACTGTGGTATTGTCTGTCTTTATAATAAGTTGTCCTGGATGTAAGAGGTCCTTGAAGGCTGTCAGAGCATTCTGTACAGCTAGCATTTCTTTTTGATTGATGTGCAGGTATCTTTGATCTGTAGTCCATCTGCCTTGAACGCACTGCCCTGCCATGTGTGCTCCCCAGGCATAGACCGATGCATCTGTTGTCATAGTTTGCCTGGCTGGGGGTAAGGTGAAAGGTGACCCTTATTGAGGTGACATGCCTGTGACCACCATAGAAACTCCTGTTGAAGGCAGGGAATGAGAGGTATCATTGTTTCCGAGCTGTGGCTGTGTTGAGTCCATACGCTTTTTCAGGTACCATTGTAGTTTCCTCATATGTAGTTTTGCAAATGGTATTAGTAGTATGCAAGATGCCATGAATCCCAAGGCCTGCAGAATTTTTCTTGCAGGGAGTTGGGTCTTTGTTGCCATTATTTTGAAATATTGAAACAGCTGTAGTTGCTTGTCTGGCGTGAGGTAAGCCATCTGGGCCGTTGTATTCAAGCTGGCACCCAGGAATGTCATGTTCTGTGAGGACACTAGTTTTTATTTCTTTTCGTTTACTGTGTACCCTAGGCAACTTAGAAGGTGTTTTACAAACGCCAGATTTTGTAAGAGAATGTCCTTGCTTTCTGCTTGAATGAGGCAGTCGTCCAGGTATGGGTATATTTGAATTCCTCTTTGTCTGCAGTATGCAATTACTGGTGCCAGGCATTTTGTGAAGACCCTGGGCGCAGTAGATAAGCCAAAGGGCAGTGCAGAGAATTGGTAATGGGTTGAACCTGCAATGAAACGGAGGTATCTTCTGCAATTTTGTCTGATAGGGACATGCAGGTATGCCTCCTTGAGGTCCAACGTTACTAGCCAAGCCTTCTTGCCCAACACGGGAAGAAGCTGCTGTAGTGTTAGCATCTTGAATTTGGGTACTTGCAAGTAGGTGTTCAGAATTGAAAGGTTCAGAATGGGTCTCCATGCACTGTCCTTTCTGGGGACAAGAAAGAGCCTTGAGTAAAATCCTTGGCCTTGCTCCTTTGTAGGTACCAGCTGAATGGCTCTCATGTCCATGAGAGCTGCAATTTGTTTTTGTGCCTCTGCCCATTGATTTTGTGGCAGGTTTGGCATTCCTTTTATCCTTGGCAAGGTGTAGAAATGGAATCTGTATCCTTGTGAGATAATGTCTAGGACCCATTTGTCCTTTGTGATGATACACCAGTTGTCTGCAAAAAATGCTAATTTTCCTCCCAAGGGAGCTGCCAAGAGAGTTTTGCTTGGCAGTTTGAGGGTTGAGTCATTGTGTTTGTCTTCTAGAAGTTTGAGGCCTGTCTTCTCCGCCCTTCTGTATTGCAGTGGCCCATTGGCGAGGTTTGTAAGGGATTTGTGCTTGACCTCTGCCCCTTGAGCATCTGTATTTACCCCTCTGTGGTCTGTCAGAAGCTGGAAAGGACCAATTTTTTGTTGGCCAATTTCTGCTGAAGCGAGGGGGTTGTACCTGTAAGAAATCTTTGACTGTCTGCATAGACTTTGCCTTATTCTCAATTTTCTTTAAAACCTCTTCTGCTTTAACACCAAATAAGACATCCTGCTGTAAAGGTGCATCTAGTAGTTTTGCTTTAACATGATCCGGCAGAGTCTGTTCCTTTAACCAAGCATGCCTACGTATGACAGACCCAGTAACAGCTGCTCTACAGGAAGCTTCCAAGGAATCCAATCCACATTGTAAAGTATGTTTGCCCACCTGTTCAGCTGCATGCAATAGATCCTGCATTTCCTTCAATTCAGACTGTTGAGTGTGTGTGCTCATCTTTTGTTTTAATTGAGACATTAGGAATTGCTGATATTTCAGCATGTGAAATTGACAATTTAGTGCTCTCATAGCCAGAGTAGCTGAGGTGTAAACCTTCTTCCCCCACCTATCTAGTGCTCAGGAGTCCCTTTCAGAGGGCACAGGGTTTTTAGCCATAGAAGCCTTAGCCCCTTTGGGACCCTGGGAGAGTGCTTCTGGGTCAGCAACAGGGCTTTTGTAAAGGAATTTGTGTGAGTCAGGCACTCTATACTATCTGTCTGGTTTGGCTGGAGCAGGAGGCAGAGAATCTGGATTCTAAGTAAACATCATCCACAATGTCTAAAACTGGAGGGATAGCAAGTGGTCTGTGCTGGGGAAGTAAAAGAAACTTTCGGAGCCTTTTCTTTGAGTCGGAGTAATCCTGACCTTCCCAGTAGAAATGTTCCCTCATGGTATGTAAGGTTTCCCCAAAGGAATAGTCTTCAGGGGGAGATGCTGAGGGAATGGAATCTTCAGCATCAGAATCTTCATAAGGGGGAAAAGAGTAATTCTGTTCCTCAGAGGAGTCTGAGAAAATAGAAACTTGATCAGAAGAGGCATAATTCTCCTCTTGTCTTGGCCTTTTGTCGGGGGGGGGGGGTTAGGAACCCCTGATCAGAGTAATCAAATCTTCAGCCATCTTAAGCATCTGTTTCTTAGGCATGGGGCCTTGAACTGGAGACTGATGTACAGTCTGTTTAGGTTTTGAAGGAGTCTTAAGCTTAGCATAAGATTTTATGGTGAGAGTAATCAGTCTAAAGACACCTTCTGAAACCGAAGGTGTTTCCACAGCACCGGCTTCTCCTTATGCAATGGTGTCAGTAGGGGCTAAAGAAAGTGGCTGCGTCGGCCTAGTACTTTCTGCCTGAGAATCCGAAGCGGTCTGGGGTTCCAAATCTGCGGTCATCAGGGGCTGCGTAGGCGCCTCACTGAAAACTGGCGACCGGCCCAGCAGAGGCCTCAGAGTCTGGCTTGGATCTAGGCTGCCTGTCTTTATCCTTGTGTTTTTTATGCACGCCGGTAGTTGGTTGCTCCGACGGCATAGTATAATTAAATTTCCTACCGAAGTAATGTCGAGCGAAATCAAAGCGTCGCTTTATAGTTCGCTTATTGAACCTAGCACAAAACCGACAACCAGTGATGTCGTGGTCTGGGCCTAGGCAAGGTATACAATAAGAATGAAAGTCCTTATGAGGTATTTGCTTCCCACAAGAAATACAATTGTTAACTTTTTCTGACATCGGACTGAGGCAAGAAAAGGTTCCCCAATGGGGTACTTAGCTTTGAAGACTTCGGACTGAAACTCGATTCGAAAATCTCAGGTGTCGGCCGACCGGCACTTGCGAACAGCTTCTGCTTCGGGCACCGCGCGGCAAGAAAGACTGAAGAAAATGGCGTTGGATGCCTCTTATATACCCCTGGTGCACTGACGTCAGGGAAGAAGCGACAGCAACCGAAGCCGGACCAAGATTTTGGAATTCAGGCCGACTGTGGGACCGCCTGACGGCAGGATAACCCCCCCAAGTGTGATGACTGCAGCAGGGTAACACGGTGAACATCTGTTATCCAATCTTTTGAAAAAAGCACCAAAGGAAGCCACAGCGCTGGTAGAATGAGCCTTTACAGAGACAGAAAGGCTTTTCTCATGAAAGGAGTAACAAAAAGAAATGGGCTTAGAGAGCCAGGAAAAAAAAGTTTTGCTTTGAAATAGCCACACCTAGAGACCTGGGATGACAAGAAAAAAGAAGTTATGTACTCACCATAACGTTCCGTCTGAGTAGTTATACTTCATTTTTCTGCAACCTGTCTGTATTTGGATCCGAGCAGGCAACTTTTTTTCTAGCATCTGCTCCAAGCTCCGAGCTCCTCCCCTTACCCATAATGCACTACCATATCCTACCTTTCCTCAGATCAAGTTTGCTGCAACTAAACACATAAGCAACTCAGCCCAGTGAACCAAACCTGTATAGACAGGGCAACGTCCGGGGAACGGAGGGAGGGAATGCTACAGAAAAATAAAGTATAACTATTCACATGGAATGTTATGGTGAGTACATAACTTCTTTATCTGAAGTAGTTAACTTCATTTTATCTGCAACCTGTGGGACAGAGTCCCCTAGGCCCTTATGGAAGGATATTCCTGAGCACCACAGACCCAAAAGATGCTCTACCTCTAGAAATCAAATCTAATTTGTAATGGGAAATGAAGGTATGTGAATTGGTCCAGGTCGCTGCTGCACAAATGTCATCCAAAGGTAGCCTAGACCAAAAGACAGCAGAAGTCGCCATGGACCTGGTAGACTAAGCTTTAACAATACCAGGAGGAGATAAACCTTTTGCTTTGTAGGCATCTGAAATACAAATTGTTATCCATCTGGCCAAAGAAACTTTAGAAATAGCTTTTCCCAGAAATGCTTTGGAAAAGGAAACAAACAACTGATCAGTCTTGCGGAATGATTTTGTTCTATGAAGACAAAAACGAAGCTGTCTATGAACATCTACCAAATTAAGTTTGTATTCACCTTTATTTTGGAAGTTAGGGAGGAAAACAGGCAGATTAATGGACTGGTTTATGTTTGCTTCAGATGCCACTTTGGGTAAGGAAGGATTAGTATGGAGATAGACCCTATCCATATGGAAGGCCAAATAAGGAGGCAAGGCAGACAGAGCTTGAAGCTCAGAAACCCTCCCAGCAGATGTAATAGCAGCTAGGAAAGCTGTCTTCCAGGACAAAAATTTCAAATCCACTGAAGCTGCAGGTTCGAATGGAGGAGCCACCAATGCCTGTAAGACAAAGGTAAGGTCCCAAAGGAGGCACTGAATCCTTGACAGGGGGACGCAACAGAATAGTACCTTTAAGAAAAGCCTTACACAGCCTAGAGGAGGCTAAGGCAATGTTGTCTTCACCAACATGAAAATTAGAAATGGCTGCCAATTGTACTTTCACTGTGGAGGAACTAGCTCCTTGCTGAAAAATGCCAGACAAGAAATCCAACACCGCTGGAACAGGGGCTGTAAAGGGATCTAGTTTTCTCTGTGAGGCCCAAATGGAAAAATGCTTCCATTTACTGCGATAACGTTTCCTAGTGGAATCTTTAAGAGAAGCCACCAGAATGGATTTTACTGGGGAAGAAAGACCGGGAGTCATGGCAATCAACGGAACTGGAGCAACCAAGCTGTCAGCTTGAGGCTGCCCAGGTCGGAAGGATGGGCCCCTGACGGATAGGAGATTAGATCCAGGCAGGGATCCAGAACCCACGGAGGAGCTAAGAGATGAGACCAAAGGAATGGGAACCAAACCTGACAAGGCCAGAACGGGACAATGAGGATAACTTTGCACCGTAGTCAGCAAGCTTTCTGAAGAAACTTCGGAATGAGTGGCAATGGTGGATAAGCATACAGAAGCCCGGGGGCTAAGCATGGACTAGAGCCTCTCTGGGGACTTCCCCTGGTGAGGGTATCAGAGCAAAGAACTCGCTGCACTTCGCGTTGGACGGCGATGCGAAGTGATCGCAGCAAGGCAGACCCCATGCATGGAAGATCTCCTCCGCTACTGACTGTTTCAGAGACCACTCGTACAGCATCAGAATAGCCCGACTCACTCTGTCCGCTAAAATGTTGGAGTGCCCCAGGATGTGCGTTTCCATCAGAAACTGACCGGTGGAGATCGCCCATTCCCACACTTTCATGGCCTCGCTACATAGGGGGTAGGATCTGGTTACCCCTGCTTGCTGATATACCAGACAACCAACATGTCTGACTGAATTGCAATCAATCCGAGAGGAAGGACAGTGTGAAAGGCTTCCAACGCTAAAAGCACTGCCCTCGTCTCTAGAACATTTATGTGCAACTCGGTCTCTGACTGGGACCACATGCCTTGGACTGTCCTTCCCAAACAGTGTCCCCTTCACCCGAGTTGGGAGGCGTCCATGGTCACTATGGCTTGGACTGGAGATGAAGCGAAGGGGCGTCATCCTGATATCTCCGGTGAACTTAACCACCAAAGAAGGGACGTCCTGCAGACGTGACTGACCCTGATTAGAAATTCCACGGGCAGGTCTAGCCAAGACCACTGAACAGCCAGAGTCCATTGAAGAACCCGCACATGAAGGAGCGCACAAGGGAGAATTGATATGGAGGCAGCCATGGAGCCCAGTGCCCAGAGAACCTTGCTCACCTTTGGAGACTTGAAGTTCGCTATATGAGCTATGTGACACCTAAGGTGTAAGATCCTGTCTGGAGTTAAGAATACCTTGATCTGCAAAATGTCTAGCCGTGCCCCAATGAAGTCTAGAACTTGTATTGGTTGCAATTGGGATTTCTGAACACTGACTAATTCCCAGTAGATCTGCAAACCGAATGAAGTAATCTCGGGCCAGACACAGGTGATGCTTGTTGGGCGCAATGAAGAGCCAATCGTCCAGGTAAAGAAACATCTGAATACCCTGAAGCCTCAGGTGAGCCGCTACAACTGCCATTACGTTGGTGAACACCTTGGGGGCTGTGGTGAGACCGAAGGGTAGGGCTCTGAACTGAAAATGACTGGCTACCAGCCGGAAGCGCAGAAACCTCCTGGAGCTTCTGTGTATTTTCATGTGGTAGTAAGCATCCTGGAGGTCTAACAAGCACATCCAGTCGCACTCTTGGAGAGAAGGTAGAATGGACTGTAGGGTGACCATCCGGAATTTCTGTTTGGCTACAGACAGGTTCAACGTTGACAGGTCTAGAATGTGCCTGAGGTCCCCTGTTTTTTTTGGCACTAAAAAGAACCTTGAGTATACGCCTGATCCGGACTGATCGGGGGGGGGGGGGCTGTTCGATGGCCCGTTTGAGAAGCAGCTTTGAAACCTCTAGAGCTGCGGCCTCCCAGTGAGCAGGTGGAACATCTGGGAGGTGTTTTGGAATATTTAGAGGGGCAACAAATGGGGTAGTGCAACCTCTGGATATGATCTGTAACACCCAGCGATCTGTCATAATGGCCTCCCATGCCGCTGGGTGTAAGGACAATCTTCCCCCGACTGCCTCCAGAGTAGAACAGCCAGGCAACCCCCCTCAGGGCTGCTGACCGAGTCTATCAGAAAATGGTTCCCTAGACCCAAAATTCCTGGGACCCCCTCTACCTCCGGGTCAGCATAGATCCTGTCCCCCTCTGCCTCTGGGGGAATAGTTGTCCTGAGAATCTCAGGAAAACTGAGATTTTTCAAAACCACATCTTCTTCTGCCCTCTGATTCCTAGAGAAGGACAGCTGAGGGTTGGAGAAGCGGATCCCGATGGCAGACAAAGTCTTCCCATCCCATTCGCTTTGGACAAGTGTGTAACGTACTGTCTTCCCAAAAAGAAAAGAACCGTCATAGGGGGCATTGATAAATGACGCCTTGAAAGGGTCCGCGAACTGACAACCTGAGCCAGGCATGATGCCTCATGGCTATGCCTGTTTCAGCCGCCCTAGCTGCTCCTTCCGTGGCATGGGACGGGAGCCACATAGTCGTGTTTGAGACTGACATCAGAGTAGATATTTTCGCAGAGAACTGTTTATCCTGCGGCGATAAAGACTCTGGGGGCGACTCAGCGAATTCTGAAGCAAGGTCTCGCTGAAGCCGGATCACATGTGCCAAGTAGTTCAGTGCAAGGACTGAAAAGGTCGCTGAGGAATATATGTACTTACCAAACCTATCCACCGACCTGGACTCCTTGTCTGGAGGGTAGACTGAGGAACTCTCCTGTGCTAGTTCCTTCTTGGTGGCCGCTGCAACCAACATAGCGTCAACTGGGGCTCCTTTTGACCAAGGTTGTCTGTCGGAAGGGGGAGATAAAATTCTGTCAGGGCGTTTGGGGATGGGCTCTACGGTGGCAGGCTCCTTCCATGCCCGAACAGTGATAAGGTCCACCAAGGGATCCGCTTGCAGAGACACCCAGGAAGTAGATGGGCCCATGCCAAAGGCCTCCAGGAACATCGACTCATCCCCAGAAGGTTTTGGGGCTGAGCAACCTCCCCTCTGGCAGAGGATCTCCATGATTTCTCCGAACGAGACGTCTTCGAGAGGTGACCTGGGGGAACCTTCTCCTTCATCCAAGTCAGTGTCCGTAGTGAGGGACTCGGGGGAGTCCAAGTGCCTCCTTTTGCACTTGCGCTTACGGTGACCCTCTTCAGTGGGACTCTCAGAAGAGGATTCGTGAGCCAGAGGGGATTCCTCAGGGAAATTAACCTGGGGATCATCTGGCACAGGCTGTCCCTGAGACAGGATGAAGGGAGTCGTCACCAAATCCAGGGGCGCCTGGGTGGAATCCGAGGGGATGGGCTGGGATCTCAATCCCTGGAAGAGAACCCTCTCCACCACTTCGAAGGCTGAGGGAGAGTGGACCTCCTTGGCACCCAGCAAGGAAAACGCCCTCCCCGGATCCGAAGCGGGGACTGGAGCCGAAGCAAGGGTAGCCTGAGGTCCGAGGAAACAGGTCAGATCCGAAAAGGGCGGAGCCAAAGAATCCATTCCCTCGGGTCTGACTCCCTGTCCGCGGCTCCGAAAGTCACTCGGATCCGAACAAATCGGATCTGAGGAACTCAAAGTAACAGCTTGAGTCGAGGTCGGAGGAACCGTCGGCGCCGAGCTACCAGCTCCGAAATTCCTCGGATCCAAGTTCCCTGAAGCATGGATGTGGGAAAGAGACATTGGGGGGGGCATGGAGGTCCCCCCTCTAGAGGGAGAGGGGCCTGACAAGACTCACATCTGTATTTGAGTCTGAAAGAATCTCCGCATCATCCTGTCCATGTCCAAATCTGATAAACTCAGAGTTGATCGCGAAGAGGCCACCGTCTCTGATCTGGCTGGTCTGCGTAATGACTGGGAGGAAGGCCTCAGGTCCGAATGTTCCAACGGCTCCGGTGAGAGACGAGGAGACCGGAACTGTGGAGAAACTGGCCTCATGGCCTTAGAAGGGGGACTAAGAAAGAGCTCCCTGTCCGGGGATCTCTTGCAAGGTCTGTCCTTTCTCTTGTCCCTATCCTCTTTGTGCCTTTCTCTGTCCTTTTCCTTGTCAGCCACACTGACTGTAGATTTGTCTTTATTAGGCCCAGCACCAGAAGAAGAGGGAGTTTGAGTCCCTGTCTGGGTGGGAGGTTGAGCACTAGGTACCGAGGCCGTGGCAGATTCCAGCATGGATATGGGGAAAAGGCCTTTGGCTACTAATTTGGCCTTCTGATCCCTGAGGGCCCTAGGATTGAACCCGGTGCAGATAGCACACTGAGTGGATAAATGTTCTACTCCCAAGCAAATCACACACAGATTTTGGATCATCAGCCATGGTCCTGCACCCAAAAAGAAAACACTACCTACTAGAAAACACCACACACACACAGGTAGGGGAAGGGCAGGCCTAACAACTACTCCCGAGTTTAACAAAACTTTTTTTTTTTTTTTTTTTTAAACCAACGAACAAGCGATACACTAAAAGGGGAGGAAGGGAAATAATCAACTCAGACACACAAAGAGTCCAAGTATTAATAACACTTACAATCCCTGAGCTCAGAGCAAAGGAGACCACGATGTACACTACTGGCAGTGGCGCGGCAAACAAGATCTGAGGGAAGATAGGAGATGGTAATGCATTATTGGTAAGGGGAGGAGCTCGGAGCTTGGAGCAGATGCTAGAGAAAAAGTTACTAGCTCGGATCCGATATGGATCCGAATACCCACAGGTTGCAGATAAAATGAAGTTAACTACTTCAGATCAAAATGTTTCTCAGATTTGCAAATGGCCATAGTCTTATCCAAATAATAGCGGAGCTGCGTATGCAAATCCAAGGTGTGAAGAACCTTCTCACAACCAGACAGCAGAGAAGGAAAAAAGGATGGGAAATTAATAAACTGATTAAGAGACATTTCATTAACCACCTTGGGCATAAAATTATTTATTATTTACTTGCTTATTTCCATTTGTTTACTGGGAATGTCCAACTGGGCTGAATAGCCCATTTTCAGCAGAGGCCCTGGGAGAAAGTACAACTGTGTGCACTTACCATAAATGTAGACATTCAAGTGTATTCACTGTTGCAGTCATTACATTAAGGTAATCTGCTGGCAGGTTGCCTTCAGTCGGCCTGATTAACAAAGTCTTGGGTCCTGCGTCGGTTGCTGTCCTTCTTCCATGACGTCAGGTCGTCAGGGGGTATAAAACATGCAGCTGACGCCATTTTCAACAGTTTTTCTTGCCCCAGATGTCAGGTGCCCCCAAATGGGGAGCAAAAAAAATATATACATATATATATATATATATATATATACATGTAATTTAGAACACAAAAAAATATACCTCCAAATAAAAGCAAATACACCAAAAAGGCTTTTGGGCATAGTAAAAGAAAGAAGAGGTATAGTAAGAGAAAAACGGGGCTGGCAGGTGGGTAACCAGGACTGCAACTGTGAATACACTCGAACATCTACATTTATTAAGTGTACACACAACTGTACTATGCTTTTTGTGTTTCACTGTTGCAGTCATTACATTTGGGTAGAATCCCAAAGCTATGGTTGGGGGGATGGAATTATACAGCCTTAGGAGCAGCTACAAGGCCCTGCAAGACAGCAGTGGCAAAGCCTGCTCTGGGTTTAGAGAAGAGAGGTAAATGGTAATGTTTGGTGAACATATGAACTGAGCTCCAGGTAGCAGCTTCTAGAATGTCTCTGGTAGGAACCCCTCTGAGAAACGCTGCCGAAGTAGATGCAGCCCTGGTGGAATGGGATCTGATCCACCTGGGGACAGGTTTACCATGGTGCATGTAGCAGAAACAAATACAATGGCTTATCCATTTTGAAATAGTCTGCTTTGAAATAGCCTTTCCCTCTGCTCCTGAGGCAAATGCTACCAGTAATTGCTCAGAGTTTCTTAGAGATTTTGTCCTGTTTAAGTAGAATCTTAGTTGTCTGTCTACATCCAATGAATCAGAATCCGCTCACCCTTGTTCTGTAGATTTGGGAAAAAGGTTGGCAGATGAATGGTCAGATTAAGAGCCACACTAGATACCACTTTAGGCATAAAGGATGGATTGGTCCTGAGAGCCACCCTGTCTGGGTAAAAGATAATAAAAGGCTCCTCTGCCATGAGAACCTGTAGTTCTGAAATCCTTCTAGCTGAAGTGACTGCCAAAAGAAAAGCTGTCTTCCAAGAGAGAAATACGTCTGCAGTAGCAGCTGGTTCAAAAGGGGGTAGGGTGGGTTTTTCCAACACAAAATTGAGGTCCCATGCAGGAGTTGGTGCTCTCCTGGGAGGTCTTAAATTTTTGGCCCCTCTGAGGTACTGCTTTAGCAGGGGATGAGAAAAGAGGGGAGGCTCTTTGTTGTAATGAGCTGAAATGGCAGAGGCATGTATTTGTATGGAAGAAAAAAATAGGCCCGTGTGAAGCGTCTCAGTTAAATATTGCAGAATCTGAGGAATATTGGGCATTGCTGTGCTTATTCCTTGTGCTTGGTTCCAGGCACAGAATCTTTTCCATTTATCAGCATAAGACTTTCTAGTACTAGGCCTTCTAGCCTCCAAAATGACATCTATCACAGGTTTGCTGAGAGATGTAACTGGTGAAATTAGTTGATTAGCCATGCTGCAAGACTCAGAGTTTGGAGCAGAGTGTGCAGAATTTGATAGCTCTGCTGAGACAGTAGAGAAGGTATCTGAGGCAGGTACCACTGAGGAAGGTGTGACATACTGCGTAGGAGCAGGTACCAGTGTTGGCGAGGCCAGTCTGGAACAATCAGAATCATTTTTGTTTTTTCCTGCCTGACTTTTAGTAAGACCTTGGAGAGCAGAGGCAGAGGAGGAAGGCATAGACCGATAGGTTTTTCCAACTGAAGGATACAGCATCCACTTTCCAAGCTTTTTTGTGATGAATTCTTGTGCAGAATTTGTCCAACTGATAGTTTTGGGGTTAGGCAAAAAGATCTATGTCTGGGCTCCCCCATTTGCGTGTCAACATGCTGAAGATTTGTGGATCCAGTTTCCATTTGTGAGGGTCCATAAGATTTCTGCTTAGTTTATCTGCCAGAGTATTTTGCTTTCCTGGCAGGAATTGAGCTTGTAGATGTATTTGATAAGTCAAGGCCGTGTTCCACAAGGCCATGGCTAGTCTGCAAAGAGGGTAGGAATGGGTACCCCCCCCCTGCTTGTTTATGTACCACATGACTATGATGTTGTCCGTCTTTATCAGTAGTTGTCCTGGATGAAGATAGTCCTTGAAGGCTGTCAGAGCATTCTGTACAGCTAGCATCTCTTTCTGGTTGATGTGTAGGTGCATTTGATTTGGGCTCCATTGGCCCTGAATGCATCTCCCTGCCAGATGCGCCCCCCAAGCATAATCTGATGTGTCTGTTGTCAGGGTTTGGGTGGCAGGGGGTGGAATGAATGACAGCCCCTTGTTTTGGTGACAGGCCTCTGCCCGCCATAGGAACTCTTGCTGCAGGCAAGGAATTATAGGAATCATTGTTTCCAGGCTGTGCCAATGTTGACTCCATAAGCTTTTTAGGTACCACTGAAGTTTCCTCATATGCAGTCTTGCATATGGAATTATTAGAATGCAGGAAGCCATGAAGCCCAAGGCCTGCAGAATTTGTCTTGCAGATAGCTGTGTTTGTGTGGCCACTTGTTTGAAATAAGTCATCAATTGAATTTGTTTTTCTGGCATGAGGTAAGTCATCAGGGCAGTTGTATTCAAGCTTGCACCTAGGAATGTAATTATTTGAGAGGGTACCAGTTGTGATTTCTTTTCGTTTATGGTGTACCCTAGATAAATTAGAAGCCTTTTTACAAACGCCAGATGCTTTAGAAGAGTGTCCTTGTTTTCTGCCTGAATTAGACAATCGTCCAGATAAGGATAAATTTGAATGCTTCCCTGTCTTTAAAATGCAATTACTGGTGCCAGGCACTTTGTGAAGACCCTGGGCACAGTAGATAAGCCAAAGGGCAGTGTAGAGAACTGGTAATACAAATAGCCTGCTTTGAAGCGGAGGGATCTTCTGCAAGATTCCCTGATTGGGATATGCAGGTAAGCCTCTTTTAAGTCTAGAGTTACCAACCAGGCATCCTTGCCTAGCATAGGCAGTAACTGTTTTAGAGTCAGCATCTCGAATTTTGGAATGTCCAGAAATGCATTTAGAATGGATAAGTCCAGAACTGGACACCATGATTTGTCTTTTCTGGGTACCAGGAAAAGTCTTGAATAAAAACCTTGTCCCTTTTCCTTTTCTAGTACTGGTTGAATAGCCCCCATATTCAAGAGGGACCTAATTTGTTTCTGGGCCTCTGCCCACTGATTTGGAGGCGGATCTGGCCATCCGTTTGGGATTGGTAACGTGTGGAAATGAAATCTGTATCCCTGGGATACTATATTTAAAACCCACTTGTCCTGGGTAATTAGTTGCCAATTTCTTTCTAGCATGTCGAAGGGTCAGATGCTGGCGTCCTCTCCTGCCCAGTTGGTGAATCTGGGAATTCTGAGACAATGTTACAATTGCCTCATGTACACGGACAACCCTCTCCTCCTCCCACGTAACACTAACACTTGTGAGAGATGCAGCTATTTAGCCAGACTGGAGGCTGAGCTCTCTCAACTCAGGACTGGCAAGACCAGGCAGGAGGAGAAGGCAACTACACACACCACAATACCAGTCTCACATAACTCAACCACACCACTGAATCAAACACATAAACACACTAAGACATACGGAGGCTCTGAGTAAAATTTACCTAAACAGCAGAGGCCTCCAAAGCAGACACCCAAGCAACTGCAAACTCAATACACCACACAAACAACACATAAACAACAAAATCAGTGTGCAAAGCAGTCACTGCCCTTAAGGCCAAATACAACACCAAACATACTTGTCATAGGTGACTCCATAGTCAGACACACTGGCGTCCCGCTCACCAGACTGAGTAAGGAGAAGGTCACAGTAAGCTGCCTGTCGGTGCTAGAATCCGCCACATAACGCAAGCACTCAGGTCTCTCAACAGCAGGTACAAGTACGACTCAGTCATTGTCCACGCTGGTGTCAACGACCTGAGACGTACCTCCTTGGACTACATGAAAAGAGACATTGAGCAGCTCTCTGATTATGTAGCCCAGGCAGGTATGACCCTGACCTTGAGCAGTATCCTACCTTCACCTAGAATGATGCCACAATACAGTGATAAGATAATCAGCTTTAATAATTGTCTTAAATTCTGGTGTCATTCAAAGGGGATCCAATGTCTGTCTGCCTGGGATGACATGCTGAACAAGCCACGCTGCTTCACAAGGGACGGCTTGCACCTGTCACCCCTAGGCTTCCGGATATTGGCAAAGGCTCTTGCCACCCCCATAGTGCCTTTTTTAGGCAAGGCTCAAATTCTAAACCTACCACCCTAGAACACAAAAAAGGAAAAAAACTAAGGGTAATGCTGCTCAATGCCAGAAGTCTCAATCTCAAGATGCATGCACTCGAGGCCCTTCTCAGTATGGAGAACATCGATGTCTGTGCTGGGACAGAAACCTGGTTCAAGGCTCCTGAGAGCACCCCAGCACTATCAGGTTTCACCTCATATCATGCGTTCCGGCCCCAAAATCCGGACAACACCAAGAAAGGAGGGGGGGGTGTCCATATTTATAAAGGACACCCACACCTCAAGGTTGGTGGCAACGCACGATGCATCGGAGACCATCCAGGTGCAATTAACCATACGCAAGACTGCTCTGCAATTTGTAGCATGTTACAGGCCACCCTCTCAAACTCAGGAGCCTCACATGGCCTTCCTGAAAACATTGGAGGGGATAAATGTATCTCCAAACACCATCATACTAGGTGACTTCAACTACCCTAATATAGATTGGGAACACTACTCAAGCCCAAACACTCTAGCCCAAAGGTTCCTGGAGTTCATAAACTCAAATGCCATGGAACAACTAGTCACCATCCCCACAAGAGGAGAAAACATACCTGATCTCATCATCACGAACATGGGATCACAATGTTCAACACCGGAAGTATACCCCTCACTGGTGAGATCAGATCATAAACTAATCTCGCTGGAGGTCCTCATCCCGCCCCGACCTGAAATAAAAAAAGACCACAGTGAAAAACTTCTCAAAAGCCGACTTCACACTTCTAAAAACTAGTGTGGTCTCCTTTAAGGCCCCTGAGCCAGTGGTAAACATTACTCAAACCGCTGAATCACTTACAAATGCCTTCTACCAGCACCTACAGGACTGCATGGATCAGGCAATCCCAAACAAAACTAAGACTCTTTGTACCAAAGGCAAGCGTCCAGTCTGGTGGACCCCAGCCATAAACAAGCTCTACAACAAAAGGAGGAAGCTACTACAAGATAGAGCAAAATCCTTGAAAGGTAAGACACCTTTGATCATTATAAGTAAAAAAACTAAGAGCTCTCATAAAATCATCCAAGGCAAATTTTGAGAGAAAAATCGCCAAAGACTCAAAAGACAATCATAAGGCCTTCTTTAGCTATGTTAGAAACCTAGGAGGAAACTCCCAGATATGCTCAGAATTAGTTCAAAATGATGTGAAGATTACTGAACCTACACACATTGCCAGCATACTGGCTGACAGGTTCAGTGCAAACTTCTCCCCCCCTCCCCCAAACGAGAGATATCTATACCAAAGGATTGTAGCCCCCAAACATCTCCAAGCCCAGGTGAGAACTGCTCTCTCCAAGGCAAAAAACACAGCATCCATGGGACCGGATGGTGTCCCCGGCTGTGTGCTCCACGAACTCAATGAGGAATTAAACTCGCAGTTAGGACAGCTGTTTAATCTTAGCCTCACCTCAGGATACGTACCCAAGCAGTGGCGCAGCGACTGTGGTCCCACTTCACAAGGCGGTGCCTCCACCGACCCTGGAAATTACCGTCCCATTAGCTTGACAAGCCTTATCTGCAAAGCCATGGAGAGGATCATAATGGAACTCATAAATAAAGACATAGGGAACTTGCAGACTTTGGATCCAACCCAGTTTGGCTTTGTCAAAGGCAGATCATGCCTTTTAAACTTGGTTGACTTTTTGAGACAGTCACCAAGGCCATTGATGAGGAAAGGCAGTCCATACAGCCTACCTCGACCTGGCAAAGGCCTTCAACACAATACCCCACTCAGGTATCATCGAAAAACTCATCAGCTTGAATGTAAACCCATACATCACAAGATGGGTTGCAAACTGGCTAAGTGACAGAACCCACAGGGTCAGAGTTGCTGGAGCCATGTCAGACTCAAAGCCTGTCACAAGTGGTGTCCCACAGGGCTCAGTCCTGGGTCCACTCTTGTTCGGCATCTACTTTTCTGAAGTACAAGCAAACACAGGAGGGTTATGGCTGACAAAGTTTGCAGATGACTGCAAACTGGCGCCATAGTCGAAACACATCTGACACAGATATCCTTCAGAAGGGCCTCACAGAAACGGATAACTGGTGCCAGAGCCATGGCCTAAAGTTAAACGCCAAGAAATGCATAGTCATACCCTTCGGAAAAACAAGGTTACCCCTAGCTACCATATAGGTGGCAATCCACTGAGCACAGAAGAAGTCATCAGGGATCTGGGGACCCAGGTTGACAGTAGCCTTCGCTTGACACTCATGTTGCTAAAGTAGTTAGGAAAACCTTCTACATTGCCCACCTGATCATGAAGGGATTCACATCTAGATCAAGGGAGGTCATCGTCCCCTGTACTCATCACTCATTAGACCTATGATTGAGTACAATGCCCCATTCGGACACCTGCAGCAGCTGGAAAGGCCCCAAAAGTTCCTCACCAAAAGGATAAAGGGTCTCAAAATATGTCTTATGCTGCCCGACTGAAAGAACTCCAGCTCTATTCAGTCTCATACCGCTTGCTCAGAGGTGACCTGTGCCTGACATATAAGGCCATGTCAAACCCAGATTTGATGAATATGCTTCACCTCAAAAAATCTAGATCCCTCAGAACCACAAGGGCAGGAGACTTAAACCTTGACACGGTTATTAATAGAACGTGCTGGAGGGACAGATTCATCACCCAGAGACTCCCTATGCTGTGGAACAAAATCCCGGTACATGTGAGGCAGAGCACCTCGCTGGCCTTGTTCAAGAGGAATCTTGACCAATGGATGGGAGATCGCAGATATACCCCAGGGATTATTTCAGTGACACTGCTTGACAGAGGCACAGCAAAATAATAGGCATAGTTTTATTCAAACTAAAGGGGTGGCGAAAGCCACATAACTATGGGCTAGGCTTATAAATGCCCTTGGGCAGATAGCCTAGTATGAACCTATGAAGCTATGAACCTATTTCGTACATGAAGTGCCAGTTTTCCCCGCAAAGGGGCTGCCAAAAAGATAAGTGCTTGGTGATTGCAGAGGAAAGTCATTGAGACTGTTTACCATAGGAAGGTGCCTTGTTACTTCCAGATTTGGAGGTGGAGGCACCCCATTGTTTTGTTCTGTAAGTTCCCTGCGACAGAAACCTGGAGCCTTTGGAGTGTCTGGGTTTGACCAGAGTGGCTCTGGTGGGTACTGGAAAGGGATCAATTCTTAGTAGGCCAGTGCCTACTGAACCTGGGTGGCTGCACTTGTAGGAAATCTTTTACAGTTTGCATAGATTTACCTTTATCTTCCACTTTTTCAAAACTTCTACCTTATTACCAAATAGACTGTCCTGATGTAAAGGAGCATCCAACAACTTTGCTTTAACATGATCAGGCTGATTTTGCTCCTTGAGCCAAGCATGCCTTCTTATCACAGATCCCGTTACAGCGGCCCTGCAAGAGGCCTCCAAAGAATCAAAACCACATTGCAAAGTATGCTTTCCAACTTGTTCAGCTGAATGCAATAAATCCTGCAATTCTTTATTTTCCACACAGTCAGAAATCAACATAATTTTCTGTTTAAGTAAACCCATGACATGCTGCTGATATTTAAGCATATGAAATTGACAGTTTAACGCCCTGATTGCCAAGGTTGCAGACGTGCAAACCTTCTTACCCCATCTATCCAGCGCCCTGGAGTCTCTATCAGAAGAGGTAGGATTTTTAGCAGTAGAAGCCTTAACGGCCTTGGGACCCTGAGAAATGGTTTCAGGGTCAGCAGTAGGGTTTTTAAAAAGAAATTTGTGGGAGTCAGGAATCCTGTAATATCGGTCTGGCTTACTAGGAGCCGGAGGCAGTGAATCAGGAGCCATGCTGGATTCTGAGAAAACATCATCAACAATGTCTAGAACATGAGGTATAGCCAAAGGCCTATGCTGAGGAAGAAGAAGGAAATCCCTAAGTCTCTTTTTAGAGTGTGAGAAATCCTGACTCTCCCAGTGAAAGTGTTCCCTTAAGGTATGCAAAGTTTCTCCAAAAGAAAAGTCCTCAGGAGGAGATGCAGAAGGGATGGAATCTTCTGCATCTGGGCCCTCATAAGATGGAATAGATAATTCCTGATCAGAAGAGGAATCAGAAGAAATAGAAACCTGATCTGATGATTCATAGTCAGTGCCTTGCCTAGGCCTTTTGGCAGGAGGGGGATGGGAACCCCTGATCAAGGTATTTAAATCCTCAACCATTTTGATCATTTGTTTTTTAGGCATAGGGGCCTGTGCATGTGGCCCAAGCATTGTTTTTTTCGACATAGAAGTTAATTTTGGCCTAGGTTTTGAAGATGGCGTTGGTTTAATATACAAATCTTTAGGCCTGAAAACACCCTCAGAAGCTGGTGCATGCTCAGTGGCTCCAGACCCATCTAAGGTAGAAACTTCCGCGGGCTCAATACTTAGTGTCTCGCGGCATACCGGACTCTGAATGGATCTCAGTAGAGGCCTGCGAATCAAAAGTAGTGGGTATAAGGGGCTACGAAAGCACCTCATGGAGTACCGCCGAACTGGCGACTGGCTTAGGAGAAGCTTCGTCGTCGGTTCTGGACCTCAACGGTCTGTCTCTGTCTTTTTCGTTGCGTTTTTTGTGTATTCCGGTAGTCAGATTGCTAAAAGACGACATTTCTGGATAGTTAAATCTTGAACCAAAATATTTTGATGCAAAAATATACTGACGCTTAATAGTGCGTTGATTAAATTTAGCACAAAACCGATAGAAAGGCACGTTGTGGTCAGGGCCTAGGCACGGAATACAGTACAAATGAAAATCCTTATGAGGTATATTTGCTTCACATAAGTAATACAATTATTAACTTTTACTGACATCGATAAGGAGCAAGAAAAAGTTTCCCCAACGGGGTACTTAGTTTTATACTGAAGACTTCGGTTCTGAAACTCGAAAATGAAAATTTCAGGAGTCGGCCGACTGGCACTTGCGAACTGCTTCTGCTTCGGGCACCACGCAGCAAGAAAGACCGTTGAAAATGGCGTCGGCTGCATGTTTTACACCCCTGATGATCTGACGTCATGGAAGAAGGGATAGCAACCAATACACACCCAAGACTTTGTTAATCAGGCCGACTGAGGGCAACCTGCCAGCAGATTACCCTAATGTAATGACTGCAACAGTGAAACACGAAGAACATCCTCCACAAAATATAAAACAGAAGTCACAAGATTAATTAATACATCAGAAAAAGAAGTTATGTCGTACCATAACTTTCCATCTGTGTTGTTGATCTTTCATTTATCACTGATGGGTTTGGTTCCGAGCCCTCAGAACAGAGTCGGCCTTTTACCTAGCTCGTACCAGCCAAAACTCTTGAGCTAAGCTTCTACCCAGAATGCCCTTCTCCCCATTACCTCAGATCGATTTGGAAAGAATACTGGTAGATCAATGGTCTGGTTAATGGAAAAATCACAAAATACTTTGGGAAGGAAGGATGGCTTCGTGTGGAGTGATACTCTGTCTTTATGAAAGACCAGATAGGGCCTCTTGATACACAATGCCTGCAGCTCAGAGGCCAGTCTGGCTGACGTGATGGCTACTAACAAAAAAGATTTCCAGGACAAGAACTTTAGGTCACACTTCGCTGCAGGTTCAAAGGGTTTTTGAGTCAAATACTGAAGGACTAAAGTGAGGTTCCATGGTTCCACAGGCTGTCTGACAGGAGGCCTGAAATGAAAAGGTCCCTTGAGAAAGGCTTTGCATAGACGTAAGGAGATGAGAGGGGTGCCATCTATACCATTGTGGAAATTAGAAATCGCCACCAGGTGTACTCGTACGGTAGAGGCTCCATTAACAAAAAACTTACCCAAGTATTGCAGCACCACAATCACTGGAGTCAAACACGGGTCTAGCATGTTATCCTTAGACCAGATGGGTAACCTTTTCCATTTATCTTGATATAGTTTCTGGTGGATGGTTTACAACAGGCCAGAATGAGGTCACGAACAGGTGAGATTAGCTTGCCTGGCAACTAATGGAAGTGGAGAAACCAGGCAGTTAGCTTGACACTGGACAGATTCGGGTGGCTCGACCCTTGGGGGGTGAGTAATCAGATCTGGAAGAGGGTCCAGAATCCACGACAGGTATACTAGGTGAAGCTGAAGGAAGGGGAACCAAACTTGTCGAGGCCAAAACGGGGCTATGAGGATCACCTTGCATCTCAACCGAAGAGCTTTCTTTAGGAATTGTGAAATCAGGGGAATGGGAGGATAAGCGTACAGAAGTCCCGAGGGCAAATCGTGGATCGGAGCATCCCTCGGGGACTCCCCCTAGGGCGAAATAACTGCTGCACATTGTTCGATGGGGAGGCAAAAAGATCGCAGCAAGGCTGGCCCCAGTGGCTGAAGATTTCTGTCGCCACTTCGGGGTTGAGGGACCACTCGTGAGGCAAGAGGATGCATCTGCTCAGTTTGTCCACAATAAACATTGGAGCTCCCCAGGATATGAGTTGCGATCAGAAAGCGGTTGGGAGCTATCACCCACTGCCAAATTCTCATGGCCTCTCGACACAGGGAGTAGGACTTGGTTCCTCCTTGTTTGTTGATATACCAGACATGTTGTCTGACTGAACTGCAACTGTCCCAGAAGGGAGAACTGGATGAAAAGCCTGCAATTCTAACAGCACCACTCACAGTTCTAGGACGTTGATATGCAGGTGGGCCCTCTGAGGAGGACCATGCGCCTTGGAAAGTCTTTCCCAGGAAATGCCCCCCCCAATCAGGGAAGTATCCATGGTCACAGTGGCCCTGGACTGAGGGGATTGAAATAGGGGACTCCAAAGTTCTGTGTGTGGCCTTATCCACCAAAGAAGGTCCTGCTTGCAGGAGTTGGTTATGTGAATCTGGTAACTGAGGGGGTGATAGTTCGGGAACTACTGTCAAAGAAGGAGCCATTGCAGGATTCACATGTGTAGCTAGGGGCACTTTTGGAATTGAAGCTGCCATGGATCCTAGGGCCTGAAGAACCTCCCTTGCTGAAACTTTTGTTTGACAGAGTATCACCCGGAGCTGGAGCCGGAGCCTCAATCGCCAGAGTCTGTGGATTGGGAGCGATATTAGACAGGACCAGGTATTGAAAACTGTACCGATGAATTCTATTTGTTGCGTAGGAGTAAGGTTTGATTTCTCCCACTGTACTGTTATTCCCAAAATTTTTGCCAGAGAGAGTGTATAATGCAGTGCTGTTACCAGTGGGGGCGGTGAGGAGCCAGTCGTCCAAATATGGAAACACACGGAATTCTTGTAATCTCAAATGAGCTGTGACCACTGCCATGCACTTTGAGAACACACTGGGGGCTGTAGAGAGACCAAATGGCAGGGCACAAAACTGATAGTGATTGGCCCCTAGCCGGAAGCAAAGCAGACTCCTAAAGCATGTGTCCATTTTGATGTGGTAATACGCATCCCGGAGATCTATCAAGTACATCCAATCACCTTCCCTTAAAAACGGGAGAATGGCCTGAACCGTGACCATCTGGAATTTAGTTTGGGTGACAGACTTGTTCAAGCTGCTGAGATCCAAAATGAGTCTTCAGACCCCTGTCTTTTTTGGCACCAAAAAGAATCTTGAGTAGAATGCAGATCCACATTGGTCTGGTGGGACTGGTTAGATGACTCTTTTTTGAAACAGCTTTATTATCTCTGAAGCTGCTTCTTCCCTTTGACTGGGTGGAATGTCAGGAAGCTTTTTTGGGAAGATTTGGTTTACAAGAAAGGGGAATAGGGTAACCTTCTGGTGATTATACTCTGTAGCCAACGATCAGTGGTAATAGACTGCTAGGCAGCTTGGTGCAGAGAAAAATTACCCCCAACTGCTTCCAGAGGTAAGCAATCGGGCTGGTACTCAACAGCACTGGTAAGGCTGTCCAGAGGAGGAGTCCCTGGAGCCTTAGTTATATGGACCCCCTCTGCCTCTGTAGGGGCATCTTCTGGAATTGTTACCCCCTCTGCCCCTGGGGTCATCACCACGTGCAGCACGGAAAGGACCCCAAGATTTTTTGTGCCCCATTTTCCCACTCCTCTGATTCCTGGAGAAGGTACATTGAGGATTGGAAAATCCTATGCCTACGGCAGACAGGGTCTTGCCATCTTGCTTGCACCTGGCTAGAGTGTCCTTCACCTTGGAGCCAAAAAGGGACGATGCTTCGATGTGAGCATTCAAAAAGGAAGACTTGAAGGGGTCCGCAAGGTCACAAATGCACATCCAGGCATGACACCACATGACAATGCCCGAACCCGCAGCTCTAGCCCCCCTTCGGTCTCATGGGATAGCAACTTCATGGAAGAGTTGGAGATCAATTCCAGGGTTGCGAGCTGCGAGGCCACTTTGTCCCTGACAGAAGGAAAAAAGTACAGGTCTGTACACTTACCATAAATGTAGATGTTCAAGTGTATTCACTGTTGCAGTTATCACATTTGGGTTATCTGCTTGCAGTAGCCCTCAGTCAGCCTGATTATCAAAGTCGTGGGTCCTGCGTCGGTTGCTGTCTCATCTTCCGTGACGTCAGGTAGTCAGGGGCATAAAGCATGCAGCCGACGCCATTATATCAGTTTTCTTGCCCCAGATGTCAGTACACCAAAAAGCTTTTAAGCATAGTAAAGGAGAGCAGAGGTATAGCCAAAATAAGTCAGGGGGCTGGAGGGAGGGGAAACAGGACTGCAACAGTGAATACACTCTAACATCTACATTTATGGTAAGTGTAAACAACTGTACTATGTTCTTCGTGTTTCACTGCTGCAGTCATCACATTTGGGTGGATTCCCAAAGCTAAGGATGGGAGGAGGAATTTAGGTAACATTAGGACCAGCTATAAGACCCTGCAAGACTGAAGTGGCAAAGCCAGCTCTGGATTTAGAGAAAATTGGCAAATGGTAATGCTTGGTGAAAGTATGTACAGAACTCCAGGTAGCAGCTTCTAGGATGTCCCTAGTAGGGATGCCTCTGAGGAAGGCTGTAGAGGTAGATGCAGCCCTGGTTGAATGGGGTCTAATCCCCTGTGGGATAGGTTTTCCATGGTGCTTATAGCAGAAATGAATGCAATGGCCTATCCATTTAGAAATGGTTTGTTTTGAACTAGCCTTCCCCTCTGTCCCTGCAGAAAATGCCACCAGCAGTTGTTCAGATTTCCTTTGAGGTTTAGTCCTGTCCAAGTAAAATCTAAGTTGTCTGTGCACATCTAAGGAGTGCAGTATCCGTTCCCCTTTGTTCTGTGGATTAGAAAAGAAGGTTGGCAAATGAATGGAGTGATTAAGAGCCACACTAGATACCACCTTGGGCATGAATGAGGGATTGGTCCTGAGGGACACCCTGTACGCATGAAAGATGATGAAAAGCTCCACTGCCATAAGGGTCTGTAATTCAGATACCCTTCTTGCTGAAGTGACTGCTAAACGGAAGGCTATTTTCCAAGAAAGGAATTTTAACTCTGCACTTGCAGCTGGCTCAAAAGGAGGAAGAGTGAGTTTTTCCAATACAAAGGTCCCAGGCTGGAGTTGGGGGCTTCTCCTGGGCGGTCTTAAATTTTTGGCCCCTCTGAGGAACTGCTCGAGCAGTAGATGAGAGAAGAGGGGTGGTTCTGTGTTGTAATGAGCTGAAATGGCTGAGGCATGAATTTTGATGGAGGAAAAAGATGTGAAGCATCTCAGTTAAGTATTAAAGAATCTGAGGTAAACTGGGTGCTGCTGTGCCCATCCCTTGAGTTTGGTTCCAGGCACAGAATGTTTTCCATTTTTCAGCATAAGATTTTCTAGTACTAGGCCTCCTTGCCTGCAAAATGACATCCAACACTTCTTTACTGAGGGATGGTAACGGAGAGATTAGGTAATTAGCCAGGCTGTCAGGTTCAGGGTTTGAAGCTGAAGGTGCAGAATCTGGCTCTCCCGCTGTGACAGCAGGGTAGGGGTCTGAGGCAGGTGCCATGGAGCCAGCAGTGACACTGCGCAAGAGGGGGTACCAGTGTTGGTGTGGTCAGTCTGGTGCAATCAGTATCGTCCTTGGTTTGTCCTCTTTGATCTTTAGTAGTACTTTGGAGAGGAGAGGCAGAGGAGGAAAGGCATAAACTGATGGATTTTTCCAGCTGAAGGACAGAGCATCCACTTTGAAAGCTTGTTTGTGAGGAGTCCTTGTGCAGAATTTGTCCAATTGGTAGTTCTGGGGGGAGGCGAACAGGTCTATATCTGGGCTCCCCCATTTGTTTATCAACATATTGAAAGTCTTTGGTTCCAGTTTTCACTCGTGTGGGTCCACGAGATTTCTGCTTAGTTCGTTTGCCAGTGTATTTAGTTTTCCTGGCAGGAACTGAGCCTGTAGATGCACTTCGTAGCTGAAGGCTGTGTTCCACAGAGCCATGGCTAGTCTGCAGATGTGGTAAGAATGGTTACTCCCCCTACTTGTTTATGTACCACATAACAGTGGTGTTGTCCGTCTATACCATTAATTGTCCTGGAAGAATGTGGTCCTTGTAGGCCTGTCAGAGCATTCTGTACAGCTAACATTTCTTTTTTATTAATATGCAGGTGCATTTGACTGGTTCCATTTGCACTGAATGCACTTCCCTACCAGGTGAGCCCCCCATGCATAGTCTGATGCGTCTATTGTTAGGGTTTGGGCGGCAGGGGCTAGAGTGAATGGTAGTCCCTTGTTTTGGTGGCAGGCCTCTGCCCACCAAAGGAACTCTAACTGTAGGCAAGGTAGGATAGGAATCATTGCTTCTAGATCCTGAGAATGTTGACACCATAGTCTTTTTAGATACCATTGCAGTTTCCTCATATGCAGTCTTGCATACGAAATTAGTAGAATGCAGGAGGCCATGAACCCAAAAGCCTTCAGTATTTGCCTTGCAGACAGCAGGGTTTTTGTGTCCATTAGTTTGAAGTAAGTTGACAAATGAATTTGTTTCTCTGGCATGAGGAAAGCCATCTGGGAAGTTGTGTTCAAGCTTTCTCCCAGGAATATAATTTGTTGTCAGGGTATCAGATGTTATTTCTTTTTGTTTATGGTGTACCCCAGACAAGTTAGCACCCTTTGTACAAATGCCGGATGATTCAGAAGTATGTCCTAGCTTTCTACCTGAATTAGACAATTGTCCAGGTAAATCCTTATTTTCAGCACGGTCAGGAATCAACATAAATTTCTGTTTAAGCAATCCAATAATATGCTGCTGATACTTTAACATATGAAACTGGCAGTTTAAGGCCCTAATGGCCAAGTTTGCAGAAGTGCAAACCTTTTTACCCCATCTATCCAGCACCCTGGAGTCTCTATCAGAGAGGGTAAGATGTTTGGCAGTAGTAGCCTTAATGTCCTTGGGTCCCTGTGAAATGGTCTCAGGATCCGCAGTAGGATTTTTAAAAAGGAACTTGTTAGAGTCATGAACCCTGTAATATCTATCAGGTTTTCTGGGAGCAGGAGGTAGAGAGTCAGGGGCCAAGCTAGATTCCGAAAAGGCATCATCAACAATGTCTAGTACAGGAGGGATAGCTAAAAGGTCTGTGTTGGGGCAGGAGTAAGAAATCCCTAAGCCTCTTTTTAGAATCAGAGTAATCCTGGCTTTCCCAGCGAAAATGCTCCCTAAGAGTATGCAAGGTTTCACCAAAAGAGAAATCCTCTGGGGAGGAAGTAGAGGGAATAGAGTCCTCTGCATCAGAATCCTCATAGGTAGATAAGGGCAAATCCTGGTCACCAGAGGAAACAGAAATTTCAGAATCCTGGTCAGAAGTTTCATAAGCAAATTCAGTCCTAGGTCTCAGAGGGGGAAGGCTGGCTTCCCCTGATTAAAGTAATAAGGTCTTTAGCCATTCTTATCATTTGCTTTTTAGGCATAGAGGCCTGACCATGCGGTCTGGGCGTCGGTTTTCTAGGCATGGTTTGAGTTTTAGGCCTTGAAGAAGAAGATGGCGCTGGTTTAATATGCAAGTCAGTAGGCCTAAATACATCCTCAGAAGCCGGTGCCTGCACAGCGGCTCCAGACCCATGCAAGGTAGAGACATCCGCAGGTGCCACAGTTGAAGCATCTCATGGCATACCGGACTCCGAATGGGTCTCAGTAGAGGCCTGCGAATCTGAAGTAGCGGGTATCGGGGGCTGCGAAAGTGCCTCACTGAGAACCGGCGAACTGGTGACTGGCTTAGGAGAAGTGTCGCCAGCAGCTTTGGATCTAGGTGGCCTGTCACTGCCTTTATCTTTGTGTATTTTCGGAATGTCGGTAGTCGGAAGGCTTACCAAAGATATATCTGGATAATTGAACAGAGTACCAAAGTATTTAGAAGTGTAAAGATACCGATGACAAATAGTTTGTTGCTTAAGTAAGGCACAAAACCGACAGCAAGGTACGTCGTGGTCAGGGCCTACGCAAGGAATATAGTATGAATAAAAATCTTTATGAGGTATTTGCTTTCTACAAGAAATACAATTATTGACTTTTACTGACATCGGTTTAGAGCAAGAAAAAGTTTCCCCAATGGAGTACTTAGCTTTAGTTCAAGACTTCGGTTCTGAAACTCGAAAACGAAAATTTCAGGAAATGGCCAATCGGCAGTAGTGAACTGCTTCAGCTTCGGACACTGTACGGCAAGAAAGACTGATGTAATGGCGTTGGCTGAATGCTTTATACCCCTGACTACCTGACGTCACGGAAGATGACACAGCAACCGACGCAGGACCTAATTCTTTGATAATCAGGCCAACTGAGAGCAACTGCAAGCAGATAACCCAAATGTGATGACTGCAACAGTGAAACACAAAGAACATCACTAGAAATACTTATTGCTCACTAAAAGAGAAAATATCAAAAAAGTTTTTCACACAGTGTCAAATACGTTTCCACTTAGCTGAGAGCGTGGCTGAAAAGCAGCTTTACGGCTACACGGCAAACGAGATCTGAAGTAACAGGGAGAAGGGCATTCTGGGCAGAAGCTTAGCTTGAGAGTTTTTGGTTGGCACGAGCTTGATAAAAGGCGGACACGGTTTCGAAGGCTCGGAACTAAACTCATCAGTGATGGATGGAAAGAAGATTAACAACATCAGATCAATATTTAAACAGTAGACAGTAAATGTAAAAGGAGGATTACTTCAAAGAGACACCCTGTTACTAAAGAAGGAACAGCAATAACCTGGAATTCAGACACTTTCTTAACTAAAGTAAGGGCCAAAAGAAGAGCAGTCTTCCATGCACAATGCTGTAAGGAATCTTAAACCGCAGCCTTAAAAAGAGCCCGAGTTAATTTTTCATGAAAAAAAATTAAGGCCCCAGGAAGGTATAATAATCTTCCTGAGAAGTCTGAAATGAAGGACGTGTTTAAGAAATTCCTCAACCTCAAGCTAGAGACCAGAGGAGGAGTTAGTGGCAGACTAGCAGAAACAGCTGAAAGTTAAGCTTTAACCAACCCAGCATGGTACACGTCACACAAATAAGACAGAACCAGAGGGATCTCCACAGAAAGTGGATTCTGGTTATGAGCAAGACAACAGACAAAAAATCTCTTCCATTTATTGGTAGTGGGTTTCCTGACCTCCTGCAGAATCCTAAGTATGTCCTCATAAAAAAGATGCCTAAAAGGGGATCAAAACCCTATCACCCACAATGTCAGTTGAAGAGTCAACAAGTGAGGATGGATGAGAGACCCTCATATTGTGTGAGTCGGTCCACTTTGTGAGGTAACATGTAGTGATTGCCCTTATCTAGGTGAAGAAGAGAAGGGAACCAATGCTATCTGGGTCAAAAGGAAATCAACAAGATTTTAGAGGAGTCTTGCTCTATCTTGTGCAGGACCCTCAGAATGAGAAGAAAAGAAGGAAAGGCATCTAGAAACATCCCATTCAAAGAAAAAGATAGGCATCCACCTTCCAGGCAAAAGGAGATGGATCTGTGGTGCAAAAAACAGGAAGTTGTCTGTTCAAAGGGGAGGTAAAAAGATCTGCCTGAGGAGTACCTCACAGGTGAATAATGTCCAGAAACACATGATCCTGAGAAGGACCCAGGAATGATTTCTGGAAATTTAATGTACACTTCAGGCTTTGCAAGAAACAAGTACAATGAAGGTGAAGGTGAAACAAGGTTTCAGGAAAGGAAGCCTGAGTGAGTAGGTTGTCCAGATAAGGAAAGATGTGAACTTCCCTCATCCTGCAAAACGCAATCCCAGGAGGGAGGCATTTGGTGAAATCCCTTGAGGTAGTAGAAAGACCAGAAGGAAAAGCAGAGAACTGAAAATGCAAGGAATAAACAGAGAAATGCAAAAACTTTCTGAAAAGGGGGATGAATAGGATTAATAGGGATGTGAAGATAAGCATCTTTATGATCCAGAGAGGCCAGGAAAGTCGGGAGGTGGGGGTGATGGAAACAAAGCCTGAAGGGATAACATCCAGAAGGAAGGGATCTTCAGAATGGTGTCGAGACAAGAGAGGTAACATTCTGTAATAAAACCGCTTCCCTTCCTGGGAAGGGTGAACAGCTTGAATGGTGCCTTGAGACAGAAGGCCCTGTAGTAGTTCTAGAAAAAAAGGAATTTGTTCCCGAGGAGGTTGAGGATGCCCAGGAAGAGATTTCCACACCATGAAGTATCCCTGAAGGATGATGGACAGAACCTAAGAGTCGAGTCTTGAGAAGGGACAGAGAAAAATGAAGAGATAGAAGAACCTGACTGGAAAGGGAAAACAGACAGTCAGACAGAACCTGGTTTATCCTGAAAAGGAGGTTTCTGAGAAGTGGGAATCTGAGCAGATTTAGGAGGGTAACCCCCCTAGAACCCTTTTTACCTTTAGTGGGTTGGTGAAACTGTTTGCAAACAAAAGCAGATTTAGACAGAATTCCTTTGGAACTTGGAAATAGGAGAAAAGTACAGTTTTGTTCCTACCATAAATGTAGATGTTTGAGTGTAAACACTGTTGCAGTCATTACACTAGGGTTATCCTGCCATCAGGCGGTTCCCCAGTCGGCCTGAGTTCCAAAGTCTTGGTCCAGCGTCAGTTGCTGTCGCCTCCTCCCTGACGTCAGTGCCACAGGGGTATATAAGATGCAGCCAACGCCATTTTCTTCAGTTTTTCTTGCCCCAGATATCAGGTGCCCTCAAATAGGTAGGCAATTCAAATTGCTAATAAAACATACATAAGAAAAGCAAACAACAACTTTCAGTTACCAGCAAATACTCCCCATAGGTAGTAAGAGTAGTAGGCATAGGTAGATACCAGCAAGTAAAAGGGGAAGGAGGGAGGGTAACCTGGACTGCAGCAGTGTTTACACTTGAACATCTACATTTATGGTAGGTACAAAACTGTACTATGTTCATCGTGTTACACTGCTGCAGTCATTACACTTGGGTGGAATCCCAAACCTGAGGTACGGAGGCTGGTTCTATAAGGCATTACGGGTGGCTATAAGGCCCTGCAGCACAGCAGTGGCGAAGCCAGCTCTGGATTTGGAGTATACAGGCAAATGGTATGCTTGGTGAAGGTATGCACAGAACTCCATGCTGCTGCAACCAAAATATCCTTGGTAGGTACTCCTCTGAGGTAGGCAGTTGAGGTGGCTGTTGCCCTGGTGGAGTGAGATCTAATGCTGCTAGGTACAGGTTTCCCATGTTGAGTATAGCAGAAACGTATACAATGTCCTATCCATTTTGAGATGGTCTGTTTTGAAATGGCTTTTCCCTGTGCTCCTGCAGCATATGCTACCAATAAATGCTCAGATTTTCTGAAAGCTTTGGTTTTGTCCAAGTAGAAGCGTAACTGCCAATGAATGTCCAAAGAATGTAGTAGTCTCTCCCCTTTGTTCTGTGGTTTTGGATAGAAAGTTGGCAAGTGAATAGTTTGGTTTAGAGCCACACTTGATACCACCTTTGGCATAAATGTAGGGTTAGTTCTTAAAGACACCCTGTCCTGGTGGAAAATGAGGAAAGGTTCCACTGCCATTAGTGCCTGTAATTCTGAAACTCTTCGTGCTGATGTTATTATAGGTTCATAGGTTGGTACTGATCTATCTGCCCGAAGGCATATATATTAGCCATTAGTCCAGCCACGTTGGGTATTCACCGCCACGTTAGTAGTTCCCTAGACCCTTCTACTAGCAGCTAGTACCCTTGGCCCCTATCTAGTAGTGCTGTTGGTGTGATCCCCAGTGTGAACTTTCTGGTACCCATTCACTCATCAAGGTTCCTCTTGAAGAGTGATAGTGAGGGGCTCTGTCTTATGTTGATCGGGACCCTGTTACATAGTAAGGGAAGTCTCTGCGAAGGGAATTTATCCCTCCAGCATGCTCTATTCATTGTTGTGCTGAGGTTTATATCCCTAGAGCGTGTAGCTTGAGTAGATTTGGTTTTGCTAAGATGGAGCATGTTCAACAATTCTGGGTTGGACATGGCTCTGTATGTTAGACAGAGATCGCCTCTGAGAAAGCGGTATGCAACAGAGAACAGTCTTAGCTTTTTCAATCGTGCTGCATAGGGCAACTGTTTGAGGCCAGTAATTCTCTTGGTTAGGTACCTCTGTGGTCTCTCCAGCTGCTGGAGATGTCTAGCCAGGTACATTCCAATTGGTGCATTGTACTCAATAATGGGTCTGATGAGGGAAGAGTAGAGGGGCACCATTACATCCTTACATCTTGATGCGAACACTTTCATGATCAGATGGGTCACATAGAAGGATTTTCTAACCACTTTGGCAACATGGTTATCAAAGGAAAGCTGGCCATCTACTTGGGTCCCTAGATCCCTTATTTCTTCGTTAGATTTCAGGGGATTACCTCCTGTGTTGTAGTTTGCGGGTACTCTGTTTTTTCCAAAGGGGATTACTACGCATTTTTTTGCATTTAGCTTGAGACCATGGCTTTGACACCATGCATCAGTCTCATTTAGGCCCTTCTGGAGGATCTCCATGTTAGCCGGAGACTCTATTATAGCACCCAGTTTGCAGTCATCCGCAAACTTAGTCAGCCACAGCCCTTCCGTGCTTGCCTGTACTTCTGAAAAGTATATGCCAAACAGGAGGGGCCCCAGGACAGAGCGCCCTGAGGCACACCACTGTTTACTGGTCTGGATTCGGACATAGATCCCGCTACTCTTACTTTATGGGATCTGTTTGAGAGCCAGTTTGCGATCCATCTTGTGACGTAAGGGTTTATGCCCAGGCTGGTGAGCTTATCAATAATACCCGAATGGGGAATGGTGCCAAATGCTTTAGCAAAGTCAAGGTAAGCAGTGTGTACCTCCTTTCCCTTATCTATAGCCTGAGTAACTGTCTCAAAGAAATCCACCAGGTTCAGGAGGCAAGATCGGCCCTTGAAGCCGAACTGTGTGGGGTCCAGCGACTGGAGGTTCCCAATCTCTCCATTTATGAGTTCCATAATGATTCGCTCCATAGCCTTACAGATCAGACTGGTCAGGCTTATTGGTCGGTAGTTCCCAGGGTCAGTTGTGTCCCCACCCTTGTGTAGCGGGACCACCGTTGCCGTGCGCCATTCTCTGGGCACATATCCTGTGGGGAGGCTGAGACTGAACAGGTATTAAGATGTGGGGTTAATTCCTTTTGGAGCTCGCGTATGACACAGCCTGGACATTGCCAGTAGCAGAGCAGTTTTCCAAGAGATGTATTTTAATTCTGCTGTGTTAGCTGGCTCAAACAGAGGTAAAGTTAATTTTTCCAAAACAAAGTTGAGGTCCCAATTTGGGGTAGGTGCTCTACAGGGTGGTCTTATGTTTTTAGCCCCTCTGAGGTGCTGTTTGAGCAAAGGATTCGAAAAAATTGGTGGATCCGTGTTGTAATGAGCAGAAATGGCTGAGGAGTGGATCTTGAGGGATGAAAAGGAGAGGCCCTTGTCCAGCATCTCAGTTAAATATTGAAGTATCTGAGGAATGTTTGGGACAAGAGGGTCAAGGCTGTGCGCCTGGTTCCAGGCACAGAATCTCTTCCATTTATCCGTGTAGGCTTTCCTGGTGCTAGGCCTTCTGGCCTCCAGAATGACATCCATAACAGCTTTAGAAAGAGGCATTGCTTGCTTGACTAAGGAATTTTCCATGCAGCTACGTTTAAGGTCTTTAGCTGGCTGTGAAGTATCTGATTGATGTGCTATGTCAACAGATGTGGGATTTGAGGCAAAATCCAGGGTGGTTCTTGTGCTAAGTTCTTTAAGATAGGGTACCAGTGCTGGCGTGGCCAGTCTGGTGCAATCAGGATAATTTTTGGCTCTTCTTGCCTGGCTTTTATGAGTACCTTTGGAAGGAGAGGTAAAGGAGGGAAAGCGTATACTTGCAGGCTTTTCCAGCTGAATGAGAGGGCATCCACTTTCCATGCTTGTGGATGGTAACTCTTTGTGTAGAATTTCTGTAGCTGGCAGTTCTTGGGGATGCAAACAGATCCATGTCCGGGCTCCACCATTTTTGTGGTGGTATTCTGAATATTTGTGGATTCAATTCCCATTCGCGAGGATCCTTAATGTTTCTGCTTAGGTCATCTGCCAGTGTGTTTTACTCTCCTGGCAGGAATTGTGCTTGCAGATGAACTTGGTAGTCTAGAGCTGTGTTCCACAACGTCATGGCTTGTCTGCAGAGGGGGTAGGAGTGTGTGCCCCCTTGCTTGTTTATGTACCACATAACTGTGGTGTTGTCTGCCTTTAGTAGTAGCTGTCCTGGATGCAGCAGGTCCTTGAAAGCTATAAGTGCATTTTGTACAGCTAGCATCTTTTTTTGATTGATGTGAAGATGCCTTTGCTCTGTGGGCCACTCGCCCTGAATACATTTTCCTGCTATGTGGGCTCCCAAGGCGTAATCCGATGCATCTGTTGTCAGTGTTTGCCTAGCTGGTGGTTGAGTAAAAGGCTGTCCCCTTGTTGAGGTGACAAGCTTGAGCCCACCATCGAAACTCCTGTTGAAGGCAAGGAATTCGTGATATAACAGTTTCCAAACTTTGACAGTGTTGAGACCATACACTCTTTAGGTACCATTGTAGTTTCCTCATATGCAGTCTGGCATATGGAATTAGTAGTATGCAAGATGCCATGTAGCCCAAGGCCTGCAGAATTTTTCTTGCAGGGAGTTAGGTCTTTGTTGCCATCAATTGAAAGTATTGAGTATGTTGTCCTTGCTTGTCTGGCGTGAGATAAGCCATCTGGGCCGTTGTGTTCAAGCTGGCACCCAGGAATATTATCTGTTGTGAGGGCACTAGTTTTGATTTCTTTTCGTTTAAGGCAACTTAATAACTTTTTTACGAATGCCAGATGTTTTAGAAGAATGTCCTTGCTCTCTGCTTGAATCAGGCAGTCATCCAGGTATGGATAAATTTGAATTCCTTTTTGCCTGCAAAATGCAATTACTGGTGCCAGGCACTTTGTGAAGACCCTGCGCGCAGCAGATAAGCCAAAGGGCAGTGCAGAGAATTGATACTGCATTGAACCAGCTAGAAATCCGAGGTATCTTCTGCAGTTTTGTCTGATAGGGACATGCAGGTATGCCTCCTTGAGGTCCAAAGTCACGAGCCAAGCTTTCTTGCCCAGCATGGGAAGAAGCTGCTGTAGTGTCAACATTTTGAATTTCAGAACATCCAGGTAAGTGTTTAGAGAAGAAAGATTCAGAATGGGTCTCCAGGCTTTGTCCTTTCTGGGAACCAGAAAGAGTCTTGAATAAAATCCTTGTCCTTGCTCCTGTGTAGGAACCTGTTGAATGACTCAAATGTCCATGAGAGCTGTAATTTGTCTTTGAGCCTCTGCCCATTGATTTGGTGGCAGGTTTGGCATTCCTTTTATCCTTGGTAAAGTGTGAAAGTGGAACCTGTATCCTTGAGATACAATATTTAGGACCCATTTGTCTTTTGTGATGATATGCCAATTGCCTGCAAAAAGTGCAAGTTTTCCTCCCAAGGGAGCTGCCAAGAGGGACTTGTTTGGCAGTCTGAGGGGCAAGTCATTGTGATTGTCTTCTGAAAGTTTGTGACCTGTCTTCTCCTCCTTTCTGGGTTGTGGCACACCATTGTCGAGGCTTGTAAGAGCCTTGAGGCTGACCACTGCCCCTTGGGCGTCTGTATTTGCCCCTCTGTGGTCTGTCAGAAGTTGGAAAGGACCAGTTTTTGGTTGGCCAATTTCTGCTGAAACGAAGGGGTTGAACCTGTAAAAAATCCTTGACCGTCTGCATAGATTTTACCTTATCCTCCATATTCTTTAAACCCTCTTCTGCTTTCAGACCAAATAAAACATCCTGCTGTAAAGGTGCATCCAATAACTTTGCTTTAACATGATCAGGTAACGTATGTTCTTTTAACCAAGCATGCCTACGAATGACAAACCCTGTTACTGCTGCTCTACAAGAAGCTTCCAATGAATCAAATCCACATTGCAAAGTATGTTTTCCCACTTGTTCTGCTGCATGCAACAAATCTTGCATTTCCTTGTAATCAGGCTGCTCTGGTATGTGTGAACATTTTTTGTTTTAATTGAGACATCAAATATTATTGATATTTCAGCATGTGAAACTGCCAATTTAAGGCCCTCATAGCTAGAGTAGCTGAGGTATATACTTTCTTTCCCCATCTGTCTAGTGCTCTAGAATCCCTTTCAGAGGGTACAGGATTTTTAGCAATAGAGGCCTTAACCCCTTTGGGACCCTGGGAAATGGTTTCTGGGTCAGCAACAGGGCTTTTATATAGGAAATTGTGAGAGTCAGGGACTCTGTAGTATCTGTCTGGTTTGGCTGGTGCAGGAGGTAATGAATCTGGGTTAAGGCTAGATTCTGAATAAACATCATCCACAATGTCTAACACAGGTGTAATAGCAAGGGGTCTGTGCTGGGGTAGTAAAAGGAACTCTCGGAGCCTTTTCCTAGAATCAGAATAATCCTGGCCTTCCCAGTGGAAATGTTCCCTCATGGTATGTAAAGTTTCCCCAAAAGAGTAGTCTTCTGGGGGAGAAGCTGAAGGAATAGACTCTTCAGCATCAGAGTCTTCATAAGGGGG
>NC_056744.1:1307874208-1307939208 GCF_019279795.1 Protopterus annectens
AGTAGCAAAAAGATCGCAACATGGGCGACCCCATTCCAGTAAAATCTCTTCCACTATAGATTGCTTGAGAGACCACTCGTGAGGCATGAGAATAGCTCTGCTCAATCTGTCCGCTAAAATGTTGGTTTTCCCAGGGATGTGCGTTGCTACCAGAAACCGATGAGAGGAGATCGCCCATTGCCAAAGTCTGAGCGCTTCGCGACACAAGGGGTAGGACTTGGTTCCGCCCTGTTTGTTGATATACCAAACTACAGACATGTTGTCTGTGTGGACTGCAATTGTCCCTACAGGAAGAAAGTTGTTGAGGGTTTGCAACGTTAAAAGCACTGCTCTCATCTCTAGGACATTTATGTGCAGGTGGTACTCGAACGGTTGCCACGCCCGATGAACCAGCCCGCCCTGATAATGCCCCCCCCCCACCCCATCAGGGAGGCATCCGTGGTGACAGTGGCTACCGGGATGGGGGTACAAAGTGTCTGCCTTGGTGAATCTGGGGAGAAGTGATCCACCAAGCAAGATGATTTTGCAAATCTGTGTCACCAGAATTTGGTGACGCATTGGAAGTTGTTGGTAAGACCACTGAGTGAACAACATCCACTGAAGAAGGCGCATGTAGAAGCGAGCCGGGGAAGAAGAGTAATGGCCGCAGCCATGAGGCCTAATACCTTTAGAACCATTCTGGCCTGTACTTTCTTGTTGGCTAGAATGATCCTGACATGACTTTGAATGTCTGAAACTCTTTGGTCTGTAAGGGTAGCTGACATCCGAACAGTGTTTAAGTTTGCGCCTATGAAAGTAATAGACTGGCAGGGCGATAAGGATGACTTTTCGAAGTTGATCGAGATGCCCAAATGAGAACAAAGATTTATTGTGTAATCCCTGGCTTGAACAAGCTGATGCCAGGTGGTGGCTGAAAGGAGCCAGTCGTCGAGATACGGAAACACCTGGAATCCTTGACGTCTCAGGTGAGCAGTGACCACTGCCATGCATTTAGTGAACACTCTGGGGGCTGTAGTGAGACCAAAGGGCAGGGCTCTGAACTGGAAATGACTGGACCCCAGCCGAAAGCGGAGAAATCTCCTGGAGCGTCTGTGAATTTTTATGTGATAGTACGCATCCTGAAGATCTATTGAGCACATCCAGTTGTCCTTCTGCAAGAAGGGCAGAATTGACTGAAGAGTGACCATTCGGAATCTTGTCTTCCTCACAGACTTGTTGAGTCTGCTGAGATCCAATATTGGTCTCCAGTCTCCCGTTTTTTGGGGACCAAAAAGAACCTTGAGTAGATTCCGGCTCTGAATGGTCTGTTGTAACTGGCTGAATGGCTCTTTTTGCAGTAGTTTTAAGACTTCTAACTCTGCAATTTCCCTTAGGCCGGCTGGTACATCTGGAAGGGAATTTGAGGGATAGAAAGGACTTTCCTCGAAAGGAATTTTGTAACCCTCGGATATGATCGACTGTACCCATCTGTCTTGAGTGAGGGAACGCCAGGCTTCTGGGTACAGCGATAGTCTTCCCCAGACTGCCTCCAAGGAGGGACAGCCGGGCAACATCTCAGGGATGCTGAAAGGGCTTGTCAGAGAGAGACTCTCTGTTTCCCTGGTTTTGTGGACCCCTCTGCCTCTAGAGCGCGTCTGTTGTTGTTACCCCTCTGCCTCTAGGGGTAAACTGACCACGTGAATCCGGGCGTGACTCCTTGGGATTTGCGGAACCACATTTTGCCACCCTTCTGTCCTTTGGGGTAAGGTCTAGAAGGGGTGGAAAAACGGACTCCTACGGCAGAAAGAGTTTTGCCGTCCTGCTCACACCTGGTCAACGTTTCCTTCACTTGAGGGCCAAACAAAGCTGACCCATCAAAGGGAGAGTTTGTGAAGGACGCCTTAAAGGGATCTGCAAAATTACATAGCCGCATCCAGGCTTGGCGTCTAAGAGCCACACCTGTACCTGCGGCCCTACTCGCTCCATCAGCAGCATATATCAGCCGCATGGAGGAGTTTGCAATGGAGTTAAGGGTTCCTAGCTGCAAAGCAATTTTTTCCTGAGCCCCTGCAGCTGTAGGATCCTGCACAACTTCACCTAGCTCCTTAAGGATATCCCTTTGGAGTCTGGTGAAGTGACATAGGTAGTTCAGCGAACGCATAGCAAAGGTCGCTGAAGAAAACATCCGCTTACCATATCTATCCATTGTCCTAGAGTCCTTATTAGGAGGATGGACAGGTACGGAAGGATCTGCAAGTTTCTTCTTGGTGGCAGCCGCCACTACCATGGCAACAGCGGGACACCTTTGTGAGGAATTGCTTGTCCGACGGGCAGTAATAAATTTAGAAGGCCTCCTAGGGACTGGCTCTACAGAGTCAGGAGCAGCCCACGCCTTCGAGCAATAACCTGCATAATGGGGTCGAAGGCGGAGACACCCAGGAGGTGGAGGGCCGAGATCCAAACGCCTCAGGTATACTGACTCATCCTCAGAGGGATTATTGGTGGGCCAGTTTCCCTCTGTTTAAGGAGTTCTAGGATGTCTGAGAATGAGACATCCTCAGAGGGGATCTTGGGGATCCCTCTGACTCATCTAAGTCAGTATCTGAAGTGATAGACTCGGGAGTCTATGTGTTTCCTCTTACAGGTCCTCTTCCGGAGGATCTCCCGACAAATCAGGAGAATCCTCGGAAGAGGGGATATTCCCAGTGGGGAAACCTGAGGCGGAGGATCTCTGGGTCCTGGAGCAAGAGAAGTGGCAGAGATGTTAACAGGCACCATAGAGGGAGGCGCTAAGGGAACAGACTGCTGGCTGAGACCAGTGGCCAGCACACTCTTCATCACCTCAAGGCTCCCTCCCAGGGAGGTCCGAGAGAACCCGCCCAAGAACTAGGAACTCCAGGACCCACCGAAAAGGAAGGCTCCGAGGCAGATGTCGGAGCCGAGCTCACCAAGGTCGAGGCTCCAAGGGGAAGAGCGGCTCGGACAAGGGTCCGATGCCACTCACCCCTCGGAGGAGACCAGGAAGCCGGCCACCGAATCCCTCTAAGGAAGGTCTCGAAGAGGAGATAAGAGTAGAGGCTGAAGGAGCAGAAGGGGGTATCTGTCCCTCAGCCGTAGCAGAAACCATTCCCGAAGACTCCAACTCCAAACTCTGGGGTAGAGTCGAAGGAGGAACTGCAATGGGGTGTGGACTAATAGTCATCTGCTGAGACGGACTATGTAGCATTTGGGCCAGTGCCTGTGACTTTAGTAATCTACTAACCACTCTCTCCAAATCATGGTCAGAAAGCCTGGATGACCTTGAAGATCAGCTCCGATGGCTCCGTTCCGAGAGGAGAGGCGAAGTCGGAGCCGAAAGTATCGGCTCCAAGGAAGGGGACCTAGACCTCTTCCTCGAAGGAACCATCGGAGCCGATGAAACCACAGAAACTGTCGGAGCCGACAACTTATCGGCACCAACAGGTAGCTTCGATGCATCGGCTCCAGCCGGAGCCGATACGCCATAAAGTAAGGGTGTCGGAGCCGATCGAGCCGACACTGATGCTTGGGCCACATGGTGGTCGGAACCGATCGGAGCCGACACGAAGTGGTTGAACCAGAATCGGCACCGATAGCCATCGGTGCCGAAGGTTTGGTACCAGAATCGGCTCCAGCCGAGCCGATCTCGACTCTGAATGAGTCGGAGCCGAGGCCACAGGCTTGGACACAGAAGCCTGGGCCTCGGAAGACTTAGAAGTCTTAGATGGGGCCGACTTAGCCGGAGAGCCCTCTGGCTTAAGAAGGCCCCTCAAAATCAATTTATTTCTTCTTTCCTGCAGGACTCTCTGGCTAAAAGAATGACATATAGCACAGGAGTCCTGCAGGTGAAGAGGCCCAGGCAGTAAGGCAAGAAGTGTGACCGTCTGTCAGAGACATCTTCTGACAGCACGAGTCACACTTCTTAAAGCCTGAGACCCTTTCCTTAGACATGGTGAATAAAACACACACACAACACCAGTCCAAGAAATTAAATTAAATATATCAAAAGGTATCAATAACAGACACACACACACACCCTAACAAGGGGGGGGGATGGGATGTTAGAAAGTCTGACTGAAAGTTATAAGGAGACAGGGAAAACTTTTGTCAGAAAGGGACTAAAACTATGTTAAACTAATAATTTTAAGGTTTTTTTGAAGAAAGGGGCTAAAATAGTAATGTAAAAATTCACTTACCAGGAGCTGGTAAAAGGAGGACCTCATCAGCTAAGCGGCAAACGAGATCTGGGTACTTACTGCCTTGCATCATGGGATATGGGGCTGCCTCGAGCTGGTAAAAGTGACTCTCGAGCTTAGCAAGTGCCGAGTCGGAGCCGAGGATCGGCTCCGAACCCATCAAGCAAGAATGAAGGCGAGATTGACAACTTAACATTGATCCTTATTGAAGTAAATCAGCATGTGTTTATAGGCAATACATTCTTTAGACCATACTGCCTTTAAAATTTACTTTTTTATCCTGTTAACACCAAAAATTGACAATGACAGCTTTGGGAGAGTTAGGGCTACTGCACTTTGCATTCAGTGCTCAATGTACACTTTTAGTCTGGAAGTTGTGAAAATCTCATGGCTTGGTACACAGCACAGATACTTATTTTATTTATTTATAGTTTGTCTGTATCTACAGAGAAAGAATGCAATGCCTCAGCCCTTTTGCCCTCCCTCCTTAAATCAGGCTATTTGAAAGTGGTTGAACTCATTTCTCCTACTCGGCTAGGATTTGGAAAAGAGTGCAAAATTCTGGTTAAGCAGGTACTTAAGTTTTTCCTCACCTTCACTTAGCTAACCTTCTGTGTTCACCTCACAGAGGATTGCCATGCTTGACTCTGACCCACACTAGAGAGTGTTGTTGACAAGCAATCACAATACTGATTTTGAGTACTGCCTCAGAGATGGTATTAAGACCAATGTTTTCAGCAACATTAAGAGGAAGCTCAGGTCCATTCAACTCTTCCAGTCCAATAAGAAGGAAGACATGCTAAGAGTTTCAATTACAAAGTGATCTGGGGTTACCAATGAAACTTTCAGAAATCTGATTACCTTCTGAGCAGTTTTTATATACTAGGTTTATGAACAAATTACTCAGGAAAATGGTGTTAAAGGGTTAATTAGTACGGCATACAAGACATTCCATCACTATAACAATCACCAAATCAGAGGAAATTAGAAAGAGATTAGAAAAGCAATTTACAAGGGAACAATGGGAGGAGTTTGCATAGGTATTTTTATACCCCAAACAGACTTCACTATATAGCAAATATTGGAGGTGTGATAGAGAAGAAAGGTTTAACTTTAACTGAGAACATTTGTTTTTTTTGAGGGGGGTGTAATGAGTTGGCAAATTTTAAAAACTCCCTACAGAATACTCTGAAATATTGGGGGAGCAAATAGCTATAATTAAGCAAATGATTCTTTTGAAGTGAGACACAGGATTTGAATTACCTAGACACAGTAAGGCCTTATTAATTCTGTTGGCTGCCAAACAATTACTAGAAAAAGGAAATCAAAGTCTACATCAACTACATTTGAAGTATTCTGAAGCATAGCTAGGATACAGTGAGGGCAACTGCTCTGAGTTCAAAGTGTTAGGGGGTGTAGTCGGTCAATCACAATTGCTCTTTAATGCATACTTGCTTTTAAAAGCCAATATTGCATTTGCAGTCACACCTGAGCACTGTAGAGCCCCCTGTGTGATCTAAACTGTAACAAGCAGTTTCCTAAGTTTTTTCTAACTAAAACTTGAATGCTGTAGCTGTCAGTGCAGAGTATAAACTGTAGCAAGCAGTTTGCTATAATTTTAAAGAAAAAAAAATGTTATTAACAAAAATGTGAGGAAAGAGGAGGGTTGGGGGCAGGGTGCAGAAACAGGACTCGATTGGCTCCTGGGAAGGAGTGGACTTTTGTGTTTGTTCTTCACTTGAAGAGCTGTTGGAGAAGGGGCTGTTAATGCAGTTTGGCATAAAGTGTTTTTTTTTCTTTCTGTTGAGGGAGGTGGAGCACAACTTTGTTGGACTGTCGCAGGGAATACCTGAACCAGGTACACCTCTGAAGTATTACAGAGTATTGCAAAAGCGACAAAGAACCAGAAATGGGACCTTTGAAAAACAAAAAGGGAAGGAGCAAATTACTTAAAAATAAATGGAATTCATTGCAACAATACATTCAGAATAATGTTCAAGAGGAGGAGTGAGGTTTTAATGGAAGGCAGGAGTTGAGCAATTTATGTAATATTGGACTGAATGACAGTTGCTTTAAAGAATGAAAACACATGTAATGTATAATTGTATGTAAATAAAATGTGTGTAGGTGTTTGAAAAAATAATAAAAAGTACACTTTTACTAATGTCATGAATGAATGGATGGAGAACGGTGCCACAGGATCATCCAATGCATTCATAAAAAATATATTATGACTCGAAGGCCTTTAACTTAGGATAATAATGACTATAACACTTATAAAAATTATACACAAATGCTGATTTATGATAACTCCAATACATCCAGCAAAAAAATATAAGTGAAGAGTTCTTAATTTTTAAGTTCATTTTAGCAGTCTGCATCTGCTTTCCAGTCAATATTTGCACTGCATTTTGTCACTTAAGTAGTTCGAGTGTTGCTGCAAAACTCTTACTTTTTTCCTTACATGTTGAGTGACAGTCAAGACTAATTAAACACTTGTTTTTCCTTTAAGGCAGTTTCAGGCCAGTCATTTACAGAGCTAAGTGTCTATGAATATTTGTTTTAAACTGACAGATTTACGCAAGGTGGAGCACTTAGATTAGATTTTTTGTTTTAGACGGATACCACTTCAAGTACATCAACTCCATACTGCACAGGCACAGCATCCCCTATAGCCCACATAAACAAGCACCTGGAACCATGGATTTGCATTTTCCAACCATCTCTATAAACAGCAAATGGGTATCCTGCAATCTCCTCCAGTTTACTGACAACAACCTACAACTTATACCAGTGGATACAGTATGTTAGACGTGTAGTTATACAATGCTATTGGAGGCAAAGCTCTTACATGAAGCCATGACAAATGAGCAACAGGCTGTCAGTACCACACAATACCACACTGAACAATGCACACACACCTCAGACCAAACAATACACATTCATATGCCGAAGCTTTTAAAAGTAACCTACCTAAATGACAAAGGTCTCCTAAAAGTAACCCAAGGAACAAGTACTTGAAAACTCACAAAAATAAAACAGAGGCGGCACTCACCATGAAATATAAATCTAAAAGTCACACTGACTCCTATCAAAAGCACACAAGACAAATCTCCACACAATCCAATATCCTTTGTTTTTATCCAATATCTAGTCACTGATGACTCCATAGTGAGATACACTGACATACCATTCAGTAGGCTGCTAAGATTTGCCAAGTTATGCAATTACTTAAGCCCTTGCACGACAAATACACATACGAAACTGTCATAGTACATTGCATGAAGAGAAATATGATGGAGCTCTCAGAATATGCGACTGACGCATGAATGAACCTAGCCTTGAGCAGCATCTTACCATCACCAGGAATGATGTTGCACTACAAACAAAAGATCATTAATTTGAACAACTGGCTTGGTCTCTGGTGCAACTCGGAGGATATAATATATATCAGCCTGGGAGAAAATAACAGATAGCCCTAACTGCTTTGCTTGGGTGGCCTGCACCACTCTCCCAAAGGCTTTTATATATTAGCAAAATCCTGTTAAGTGTTCTTAGATGTATTGTTAATGGAGCTTTTCTTCCAGGGCCTCTGCTAAAAATGGGCTTCTTTGCCCAGTCGGACTTTCCCAGTAAACAAATGTAAAATAAAAAATACCAAAACCGAGTAATGACCAGGCTAAGTTCAAAAGTCCTTTCCATCTTGACAACTCCACTACGTGGAATCCTTTACTGCCAAATTCTATGCACATGTAAATAGCTGCATGGACACCTGCCCCTTGGCTCCTATCTAGTAGTGCTGTTGGTGTGATCCCCGGTGTGAACTTTCTGTTACCCATCCACTCATCAAGGTTCCTCTTGAACAGTGATAGTGAGGGGCTCTGTCTTATGTAGATCGGGACCCTGTTCCATAGTAAGGGAAGTCTCTGCAAAGGGGATCTATCCCTCCAGCATGTTCTATTCATTGTTGTATTGAGGTTTATATCCCTAGAGCATGTAAGCTCGAGTAGATTTGGTTTTGCTAAGATGGAGCATGTTCAGCAACTCTGGGCTGGACATGGCTCTGTACGTTAGACAGAGATCGCCTCTGAGAAAGCGGTATGCAACAGAGAACAGTCTTAGCTTTTTCAATCGTGCTGCATAGGGCAACTGCCAGTAATCCTCTTGTTTAGGTACCTTTATATATATATATATATATATATATATATATATATATATATACACACACACACACACACACACACACACACACACACACACACACACACACAGATTCTGTAATAAAAACATAGATTCTTTAATAAAAAAACTCACTGCACACAAAAATAAACTTCACTTTCAAGATACCAAAATGGTTCTTGCTATACTAAGCACTAACAATGATTCCACAACTTGAACAAAAAATGATTTACTTCAAGAAATGGTTGTTATTCTGAGGGGGTACAATACATATCAGCCTGGGAGAATGCGACAGATTGTCCTAATTGCATTACCAAAAATGGACTGCACCTATCCCCAAAAGCCTTCATACATTGACAACACACTTATCTGTCCTCCAATTGCCTTTTTAGGCAAGTCTATCTTCAACAGCTTTCAATGTAACAAAACAGAATTCAGATAACCTTACAATATTGACAATCAATTATAGGAGCCTAAACAAAAACCTCCACTCCTTACAGACGCTCCTTACCCTAAAATGCATCGACATATGCATCACTGTGGAGACCTGGTTAAAGACTACTGAGGGCACCCAATCAGTGCAAGGCTTCAACTCCTACCACTAGTTCCAGCCCATCATACTAGAAGAAAGTACCAAAGGCAGCAAGGGGGTCTACATTCATAAAATGAAATTTCACCTCGAGACTTGAGAGACAGGATAATGACCTGTAAGTGTGTGTGTGTGTGTCCATACACACACACACACATATATATATATATATATATATATATATAAATATATTGTATGTATATATATATATATATATATATATATATATTAAGAGAAAGAGATGTGTGCGGGTGTATATATTTATTTTTCTATCATAGGCCTCCACCTATTTTCCTTTCTACCCAAAACCTGCATACCATTTAGGGAGAGGCACCACAGTGCAATAGTTTGTTACTGTCCGTCATCACTTGCAAACATTCCATGTCCACAGTCCTCGTATGGGTCTGTGCTGGGGTCTCCTGGTTTCTTACACATAACAGACATGAAAGGTAGGTAGTGTGACATAATGAGCAGTGTACGTTTTAACAAAATCTGCCTTCAACCATTCATTCAGCACATTTATAAATTACACTCTTTGCCACTCCATTAATTTATTGAGCATTCCATATGCTACACTATCTGGGCTTGATACTGAATCAACATTTACTCTAAGTACTTCATCTAATTCACTAAACTTCTTTTTCAAATTCCTCCTTAAGTGTGTATGCATCCTGTGACAGACTGCCATGGCTTCAACGATTTCTTCATGCCTTATGCCTACTGTTTTACGGTATAGGATTTGGCTCCCCCTGACCATAAAATGCTTAAATTAGCATTGGTAAATGAATGTATTCCTCATAGTCTACCTCAGTGGATAACACCATGCAAAAGATGGCCTGAAAAAAAATTCTCAACTTGAAAAATCCTGCAGCATTCTATCTCTGTAATTTGGTTCTTGGAGACCCACCAGCTGCATGCCACTGTAAAAAAGGACCCTTATGTCATTATTCTTCACCCCTTAGTTTCCAAAATCATAGCAGCGGATCAAAAAACATAGTACATGTAAAAATTGCTTATGAACAAATTCTCTTCCCTCTCTGGAGTAGGGACATAATGCATACATTAGCACTCTTAGGGGGTACAACGTGTAAAATTAGTATCCTTGCAGTTCTGTCACAAAATCAGAGGAGGGAGATGCATTGTACAGTTTGCCTGCTGTGCAGTCTGTTAGTGAGTCTGCACTAATTATTCCCATATATACCAAAAGGCAGAGCCAGATCATAGTTAAATGGAGCACTAGCAGGGTAATGGACTACCCGCCCCCCCCAACAATAACAATATCCTATTACTTGGCTGTCTCTCACCAATTACCAGTAAACACTGTTCAGATATGTCAGTATGTATACTACTTTCTTCTTTACTTTTACATTGATCACAGAGATTTTCATTTAATTTAAAACTATTATTTCAAATTTTACAGCAAACAAACTGACAGCCATTTGCTAAACAAAACAAAGCATTCAGACTGAAAACAGACTTAGCATGAGCAACAATAAGCTTCTCTTCCAATAAAACTTGCATTTACTGAAAATGTATCTGGCAACCCATTAAATAATTACAACATGCTGGGATTCATAGTCAACTAGCATACTGTAAAGCAATAATTAATAGCTATGTATGTGAACTGTACAGGAATTTAAAAGACAAATGTACATTACATTAGCTAACAGCCTGGAATAATTAGAAGTTATGCACTTACCATAACGTTCCATCTGAGTAGGTGGATTCATTTGTCTGCAACCTGTGGGTTATGGATCCGATATCGGATTCAAACCAGCATGGTTTATCCAGCTATGGATCCGAGCTCTTAGCTCCTCCCCTCACCCATAATGCCCTGCTCTCCCTACATGACCTCAGATCGAGTTTGCCCTGAATCAAAATACCCTAGAAGGGTAACACATAATATGCAGGAAACTGACAAGGCCAGGGGGATAGGAGGGCGGGATGGTTGCAGACAAATGAATCCACCTACTCAGATGGAACGTTATGGTAAGTACATAACTTCTAAATCTGAAGTAGGAGATTCATTTGTCTGCAACCTGTGAGACAGAGTCCCCAGCTACCTGAATCTTGGGCGGCCGTCATGGAAGGATATTCCGGAGCACCGCGGAGCCAAAGGATGCTCTACCTCTAGATGTGATATCCAGCTTGTAATGAGAAATAAAGGTATGAGATGAAGCCCAAGTGGCTGCTGAACAAATGTCATCCAGAGGAATCCTAGCCTTAAAGGCCGCTGAGGTAGAAACTGACCGGGTCGAATGGGCATGGACTCTCTCCGGTGCGGGCCTCCCAGAAGCTTGATAAGCTAAAAGAATACACTGCGAAATCCAGCGTGACAAGGAGACTTTGGAAATTGGCTTAACCAGATTGAATTTGGCAAAGGAAATGAACAACTGGTCGGATTGCCTATGACCAGAAACGAAGCTGCCTGTGAACATCAAGGAATGCAGCTTGTATTCAGCCTTGTTCTGATATTTAGGAAAGAAAACAGGGAGGTTAATGGACTGATTAATATTTGCTTCTGAAGCTACCTTAGGAAGAAAGGAGGGATTGGTCCTGAGGTATACGTGGTCCAGATGGAAGACCAAGTAAGGAGGCTTTATGGATAAGGCTTGAAGTTCCGAAACTCTTTTGGCCGAAGTAATGGCTACTAAAAAAGCAGTCTTGAGGGATAAAAATTTAAGATCTACTGTGGCCGCAGGCTCGAAGGGAGGAGCGGTCAAGGCCTGAAGAACCAAAGAAAGATCCCATGGAGGAACCGCTTGCTTGACCGGGGGTCTAAGGAGAAAGGTGCCTTTTAGGAAGATTTTACACAATTTGGCAGACATAAGTGGTCCAGAGTCATGACCAACATGATAGTGAGAAATGGCCGCAAGCTGCACTTTGACCATGGAACTACTGGCACCATCATTAAAAAGAGTGGTTAGGAAGTCTAGCACCAGAGGAAGGGGAACCGTGAAGGGATCTAGACCTTGCCGCTCCGCCAAAATGGAGAATCGTTTCCATTTACTGCGGTAAACTTTCCTGGTAGATGGTTTATGAGCCGCTACCAGAATGGCCTTAACGGGGGACGAGATACCGGGAGTCCTAATTAGGAGTGGAACTGGAGCAGCCAAGCAGTTAGCTTCAGGTTGTCCAGATTCGGAGTTGGTAGGTTCGATGGGTGCGATATCAGATCCGGAATGGGATCTAGAATCCAAGGTGGATCCACCGAGTGAGACCTTAGGTAAGGGAACCAGATCTGTCGAGGCCAGAATGGGGCAATGAGGATCATTCTGCACCCCAACCGAGAGGCTTTCGGAAGAACTTGGAGCATCAGAGGCAAAGGGGGGTAAGCGTAAAGAACACCGGGAGGCCAAGCATGCACCAGAGCGTCTCTCGGGGAATCCCCTGGAGGAGGGATTAGAGCGAAAAAACTGTCGCACTTGGTGTTTAAGGGAGACGCAAAGAGATCGCAACAAGGAGTTCCCCACCGTGCGAAGATACGTTTCGCTACTTGAGCATTGAGAGACCACTGTGACGGGAGAGAATGGTGCGACTGAGCTTGTCCGCAAGGATGTTGGACCGATCCGGAATATGCGTTGCGATGAGAAAGCGGTTGGTGGAGATCGCCCATTCCCACACTCTCATGGCTTCTCAACATAACGGATAAGACCTGGTTCCCCCGTTTGTTGATGTACCAGACCACCGACATGTTGTCTGACTGAATCGCAATTGTTCCCAGGGGAAGAAAGGCCTGAAGTGCTCGCAACTCCAAGATCACTGCTCTCATCTCTAGAACATTGATATGCAGGGAGGTCTCTGAGTCGTTCCACGTGCCTTGGACCATCCGGCCTGCAAAATGCCCCCCCCACCCGAGGCGGGAGGCATCCGTGGTCACCGTGGCGAGAGGGGGAGAAGCACAAAAGGGGCGGCCTCCATGGAGATCCTGTGAGTGGAGCCACCAAAAGAGGGACCGCTTGCAAGCCTTGCTGATCGCAATGGGATGATGCAGAGGTAGAGCAAGGTAAGACCACTGAACTTGAAGTGTCCACTGAAGGACCCGCATGTTGAACCTGGCGAGTGGAAGAAGAGATATCGCTGCCGCCATGGACCCTAGAGCCCCCTCAGGACCAATTCCGCCGGAACTGAGCTGGAGTGGAGGATGGCCCACACCTGGAGTCGCAGATTCTGAACTCTGTCGGCTGTGAGGAAGGCTCTTAACTCCCTCGTGTCTAACCTGGCACCTATAAAATCTATCAACTGAGTAAGGGCCAGGTTGGATTTTGCTACGTTTATCGTGATGCCCAGACGGGGAGCTAGATGAAGAAAGGAGTCTCGCGCCAATAATAGTAGATGCCTTGTTGGGGCGGTAAGAAGCCAGTCGTCCAGGTACGGGAAGACCTGCACCCCCTGACGCCTCAGGTGGGCCACAACCACTGCTAATACTTTGGTGAACACCCTGGGGGCTGTGGTGAGACCAAAGGGAAGGACCCTGAATTGGTAGTGACTGGCTCCCAGCCAGAAGCGAAGAAACCTCCTGGAACGCCTGTCCATTAGTATGTGGTAGTACGCATCCTTGAGGTCTATAGAGCACATCCAGTGATTCTCTCCCAGAAGGGGGAAGATGGATTGCAAAGTGACCATCCAGAACTTCTCCTTGGGAACTGCCAGGTTTAACAGGGACAAGTCTAAAATTGGTCTTTGGTCCCCCGTCTTTTTTGGCACTAAAAAGAACCTGGAGTAGAACCCTGATCCGATCTGATCTGGGGGGACGGGCTGGATGGCTCTTTTCCCCAGCAGATGGCCAATTTCTGCTGAAGCGGCCCCCCACTGACCGGGTGGAACATCGGGGAGGGATTTTAATTTTGGGATGTGATGAAAGGGGATCTTGTATCCTCTGGATATAATGCGGAGGACCCAGCGGTCTGATGTTATGGACTCCCATGCCGCTAGGTGCTCCGAAAAACGTCCCCTGACTGCCTCTAGAGTGGAGCAGTCGGGCAACCCTTAAGGGCTGCTGCGCGGGCCGTTCAGAGAAAGGTTCTCTGGACCTGAAATTCCTGGGAGCCCCTCTGCCCCTGGGGAGGCGTCCTCCCTGTCCTCCTCTGCCACGGAAGGACTGGTTGTCCGGAGCGGGTTGGGATTGCTGCGACTTCCTGAACCACATCTTCTTCTGGCCCTTTTGGTTCCTAGAGTAGGACCTCTGGGGCACAGAGAAGCGGATTCCGACGGCAGACAGCGTCTTCCCATCCTTTTCGCTCTGGGTCAAGGTGTCGCGAACTGTTTTGCCAAAAAAGGGCAGAACCATCAAAGGGGGCGTTCGCGAAGGACGCCTTGAAGGGCTCCGTGAAATCGCAATGTCGGAGCCAGGCCTGGCGTCTAGTGACTAGGCCTACTCCTGCAGCTCTAGCGGCTCCCTCAGTAGCATGGGACAGCAACCGCATAGAGGTATTTATCACGGACCGATCAGTGGCCATACGGGTGGAGTGCAAAAGCTTGTCCTCCTCCGACATGGACTCTGAGGGAGATGCAGCATATTCTTTAATAAGATCGCGCTGCATCCTGATAACATGTGCCAGGTAGTTAAGCGCCCTCACTGAGAAGGTCACTGAACTAAACATTCGCTTCCCCAAGCGGTCCATCATCCGAGACTCCTTGCTCGGAGGATGGACTGAGGGACTCTCCTGGGCGAGTTCCCTCTTGGTGGCTGCTGCCGTCAACATGGCATCTACTGGAGGCCCCTTACTCCAGTGGGCACGGTCTGCAGGGGGGCTAAGGATTCTGTCTGGCCTTTTGGGAATTGGCTCCACGGTGTCCGGTTCCTTCCACGCCCTGGTGGTAATAAGGTCCACCAGGGGGTCGGCAGGAGGGGACACCCAAGAGGTAGACGGGCCCGCTTTGAATGCCTCCAAGAACACGGACTCGTCTGAGGAAGACTTGGGGGCAGACCACCCACCCCTTATGCGAAGCATTTCCATGATGTCTCCAAAGGAGACATCCTCGGGGGTGATCTTGGGGATCCTTCCCCTTCCTCCAAATCCGTGTCTTCAGTTAAAGACTCGGGGGAGTCTATGTGCCTCCTTTTACATGTATGCTTGCAAGGTGCTTCCTCGGGGGGGCTGTCCGAGGAGCCCTCGCAAGCAGTGTCTTGTTCCAATGGAACAGCTTGGGGCACTGAAGCGGGCTGTCCCAGTGGCCGGATGGTGGAAGCCTGACCCAGTGCAGATGGAGCGCGGGAAGGAGCCGAAGCAAGAGCCAGGGGTCCGGAAGCCCTCAACAGAGCCCTCTCCACTACATCAAAAGCCGAGGGGCAGCCAGCCTTGACACCAAAGGATCCGAAAGTCGGCTCCCCCTCGGATCTGAAGAGTGGATCGGAGCCGGCCTCGAGACACTCGGATCCGAGGGACCAGTGCGCTCCGACACAGACGGCGCCGAAGGCACACTGAGTCCCCCGGATCCAAAGCTCGGAGCCAGGCTCAGAGAGGTCGGATCCGAAACACTCGAGGGCAGGGTCGGATCCGAAGTACCTAGTACTATCGGCGCCGACCCACCCCTGGCTCGAAGCTGCCCGGCTCCGAACGCTCCAAACCCAGGTAGCGGGTCGGAGAAGGAGCTATAGGCTTGAAAAATGGGGTCGAGCTCCCCCCCAGAGGGGGGGGGGCAGGAGCACTCCCATCTGCATCTGGGCCTGGATGAACCTTCTCATCATCCGGTCCAGATCGGCGTCGGAAAGGCTATATGTAGATCTCGAAGAGGCTACCGAGGTAGGCCTTGAGTGCCTCCTCGATAGCCTCGACGGAGATCGGGTCTCCTCCTCCTCAGGCCCTGGTGAAAAGCAGACCGGAGCTGAGGGGGGGGGGGGAGCCAGCAGCCAAGGAGGCCGGAGGAGAAGCCCGCTTAGCTGGCGGGGCCGAAACGGAGGTCTCGGCCCGCCACTTGTGGTGCTTCTCTCCGGTCCTTTTTTCTTGCCTCCCTCTCCTCCAACCCAGCAGCGGGAGGTTGAGTCCCAGGTGGAGGAGGGGGAGCAGGCGAGGAGGGAACCGTAGCCACAGTATCCACCACAGGAGCGGGAGCCGAAGCCGAGTCCGGGGGCAGAAGTCCCGCCAGGACCAGCTTCGACCTCCGCTCCTTCAATGCCCTGGGGTTGAACCCTGCACAAATGGAACATCCAGAAGTGAGGTGTTCAACCCCAAGGCATCGAACGCACAGAGTGTGGCCATCAGCAGGGGAAAGCTTATGGTCACACTCGGAGCACTTCGAAAATATTGCCTTAGGGGCTTCTGACATAACTAAAGTCTTTTTTTTTTTTTTTTTTTTACAAATAAAAGACAGAGAACTAGTACTAAACTAGCACACACACAAGGCCCCAAACAGCACACTCAAACAAAACTCCGAACCAGCGAGGGGAGGGTATAAAAATAAAGTTTTAGAAGTAAAAATTTTAAACCAAAACTATCAAAAGATTAAAGGAAACCTAACACAATCACTCAAAACTAACTACAAAAAAGTAATTTAAAGCTTTTTTAGAGATTTATAATCACTTAGCTGAAGAGCTCAGATGATCCAACTGGTTACCAGCGCGGCAAACTAGATCTGAGGTCATGTAGGGAGAGCAGGGCATTATGGGTGAGGGGAGGAGCTAAGAGCTCGGATCCATAGCTGGATAAACCATGCCGGTTCGGATCCGTTATCGGATCCATAACCCACAGGTTGCAGACAAATTAATCTCCTACTTCAGATCCCAAATTACACAACTGCCCCTTATAAGGGGCAGCCCAACAGTACCATCTGGTGAAATGATTTGGTCAGTCACAAATCAAAACAACAAAGGATGTGGGAATCAAAAGTACAGTTGTGTACACTTACCATAAACGCAGATGTTCGAGTGTATTCACTGTTGCAGTCATTACATTAGGGTAATCTGCTGGCAGGTTGCCCTCAAGTCAGCCTGAATAACAAATTCTTGGGTCCTGCGTCGGTTGCTGTCTCCTCTTCCATGACGTCAGGTCGTCAGGGATATAAAAAGTACAGCTGTGTACATTTACCATAAATGTAGATGTTCGAGTGAATTCACTGTTGCAGTCATTACATTTGCTAATCTGCTGGCAGGTTGCCCTCAAGTCGGCCTGAATAACAAATTCTTGGGTCCTGCGTATGTTGCTGTCTTCTCTTCCATGACATCAGGTGCCCCCAAAAAGGTAGCAATATTCTAAATATCTGTATATATATATATATATATACATGTATCAACATAAACTTTACCTTCATCTACAAGCAAATACACCACATAGGCTGGAGAAGATAGAGAAGGAAAGATAAACTGTAGAATGACAGGGGGATGGCGGGAGGGTAACCTGGACTGCAACAGTGAATACACTCTAACATCTACATTTATGGTAAGACAACTGTACTATGTTCTTCGTGTTTCACTGTTGCAGTCATTACATTTGGGTAGAGTCCCAAAGCTATGGTTGGGAAGCTGGAGCTAAATAGCATTAGGTGAGACTATAAGGCCCTGCAGCACTACAGTGGCAAAGCCTGCCCTGGACTTAGAGAGGCAAATGGTAATGCTTTGTAAAGGTGTGAAAAGAACTCCAAGTAGCAGCCTCTAGAATGTCCTTGGTTGTTACTCCTCTGAGAAAGGCTGCTGAAGTAGCTGCAGCCCTGGTGGAGTGAGACCTAATGCCCTTGGGCACAGGTTTGCCAAGGTGTAAGTAGCAGAAACGGATGCAATGGCATATCCACTTTGAAATTGTCTGCTTTGAAATAGCCTTTCCTTTTGATCCTGCAGCATATGACACTAGTAATTGCTCAGTTTTTCTTAGAGCTTTAGACCTGCTGAAGTAGAATGTTAGCTGTCTGTATACGTCCAAGTAATGCAGAATTCTCATCCCTTTGTTCTGCGGATTTCGATAAGTTGGCAGATGAATTGTTTTATTGAGAGCCACACTGGAAACGACCTTAGGCATAAAAGTAAGATTTGCCCTTAGAGGCACCCTGTGACTGGGTAAAATATGATAAAAGGCTCTACAGCCATGAGGGCCTGCAGCTCTGAAACTCTTCTTGCTTAAGTAAAAGCTAGTAGCAGAGCTGTCTTCCATGATAAGAACTTTATATCAGCGGTAGCAGCTGGTTCAAATGGAGGCAGGGTGAGCTTTTCAAACACATAATTGAGGTCCCATGCAGGTAATGGTGATCTTCTAGGAGGCCTTAAATTTTTGGATCCTCTAAGATACTGCTTTAGTAAAGGATGAGAAAAAAATTGGTGGCTTTGTATTGTAATGAGCCGAAATGGGAGAGGCATGGCTTTTGATTGATGAAAAAGATAGGCCTTTGTCAAGTATCTCAGTTAAGTATTGTAATATCTGAGGAATATGCGGTTCTGCTGTATCAGTTCCTTGTGCTTGATTCCAAGCACAGAATCTCTTCCATTTGTCCGCATAAGAATTTCTAGTACTAGGCCTTCTGGCTTCCAAAATGACATCCATCACAGCTTTACTGAGAGGTGTCATCTGTATGATTACAGGATTAGCCATGCTGCCAGGTTCACAGTCTGTAGTTGATTCTGCAGGATCTGATTGTTTTGCTGGGACAGTAGTTGTGGTTTTTGAGGCAAGGTCCAAGCTGGGTATTGAGACAAGTTCCTTAGGATTGGGTACCAGTATTGGCGGGGCCAGTCCGGGGCAATTAATATCATCTTTGGCTTTTGTCTGACTTTTAGGAGGACCTTGGGTAGAAGAGGCAGAGGAGGAAAGGCGTAAACTGATAGGTTTTTCCAACTGAAGGATAGGGTGTCCACTTTCCATGCTTGTCTGTGATAAGTCCTTGTGCAGAATCTTTTCAGTTGATAATTTTGAGGAGAGGCAAATAGTCTATGTCTGGGCCCCCCCATTTCTCTGCCATCATGCTGAAGACTTGTGGATTTAGTTTCCACTCGTGAGGATCCATAAGGTTTCTGCTTAGTCTGCCAGAGTGTTTTGTTTTCCTGGCAGGAATTGAGCTTGAAGATTTATTTGGTAGGTCAAAGCTGTGTCCCACAGTGTCATAGCTAATCTGCATAGGGGGTATAAGTGTGTGCCCCCTTGCTTGTTTATATACCACATGACTGTGGTGTTGTCCGTCTTTATCAGTAGTTGTCCTGGATGAAGTAAGTCCTTGAAGGCTGTTAGGGCATTTTGAACAGCTAGCATCTCTTTCTGGTTGATATGTAGGTGCATTTGATTTGGTGCCCATATGCCATGAATGCATCTTTCTGCCATGTGGGCACCCCAAACATAATCTGATGAGTCTGCAGTTAAGGTTTGGCTGGCAGGGGGTTGAGTGAAGGGCCATCCCATGTTTTGGTGACAGGCCTTTGCCCACCATAGAAACTCCTGTTGCAGGCAGGGGATGAGAGGAATCATTGTTTCCAGACTGTGTGAATGTTGACTCCATAAATTTTTTAGGTAACACTGAAGTTTCCTCATGTGCAGTCTTGCATATGGAATTAGTAGGATGCAGGATGCCATGAAGCCCAGAGCCTGCAGAATATGTCTTGCTGAAGACTGGGTTTTTGTTGCCATCAGTTTGAAGTAAGTAGTCAGTTGCCTTTGTTTGTCTGGCATGAGGCAAGCCATCTGGGCATTTGTAGTCAAGCTTGCACCCAGGAATGTTATCTTTTGAGAGGGTACCAGTTGTGATTTCTTTTCGTTTATTGTGTATCCTAGGCATGTTAGAAGCCTTTTCACAAATGCCAGGTTTCGCAGAAGAGTGTCCTTGTTCTCTGCTTGAATGAGACAGTCATCCAAGTAAGGATATATTTGAATACTTCTTTGTCTGCAAAATGCAATTACTGGTGCCAGACACTTTGTAAAGACCCTGGGCACAGTAGATAAGCCAAAGGGCAGTGCAGAGAATTGGTAATGCATTAAGCCAACCTTGATTCTGAGGTATCTTTTGCACGACTGTCTTATTGGGACATGCAGGTATGCCTCTTTTAGGTCTAAAGTCACCAGCCAAGCATTCTTGCCCAGCATGGGAAGAAGCTGTTGCATAGTGAACATTTTCAATTTTGGAATGTCGAGGTATGTGTTCAAAATCGATAATTCCAGTATTGGCCGCCAGGCCTTGTCCTTTCTGGGTACCAAGAACAGTCTTGAGTAAAAACCTTGTCCTTTTTCCTGTTCTGGTACTGTCTGAATGGCCCCCATATCCATGAGGGACATAACTTGTTTCTGTGCCTCTGCCCATTGGTATTTTCGCAGATCTGGCCAACCATTTGTCATTGGCAGAGTGTGGAAATGGAATCTGTATCCCTGTGATACGATGTTCAGTACTCACTTGTCCTGGGTTATTAACTGCCAGTTTTGAGCAAAAAGTGCTAATTTCCCCTTATGGGTGCTGCCAAAATATAAGTTCCTGGTGTAGGCAGAGGGAAGTAATTGGGATTGCTTTCTGTAGGTTTGCGCTTTATCTCCTCCAGATTTGGAGGTGGATGCTTCCCATTGCTTTGACCTGTATGAGTCTTGAGCCTGGTACCTGGAACCCTTAGGGCGTCTGGATTTGCCCCGTTGAGCTCTATCTGACACAGGAAAGGACCAGTTTTTTTGTACGCAAGTGTCTACTGAATCTAGGTGGCTGCATTTGTAAGAAATCTTTAACAGTTTGCATAGACTTTGCTTGGTCTTCCATTTTCTTTAAAACATCCTCTGCCTTAACACCAAACAGAGAATCATGCTGTAAAGGTGCATCTAGCTATTTAGCTTTAACATGATCAGGCAAATTTTGTTCCTTTAACCAGATCCAGTAACTGCGGCCCTGCAGGAGGCCTCTAAAGAATCAAAATCACATTACAAAGTACCTTTTCCAACTTGTTCAGCTGCATGCAATAATTCCTGCAATTCCTTATTTTCTGCACATTCTGAAATCAACATCATTTTCTGTTTCAGCAATCTCATAACATGTTGTTGGTACTTAAGCATATGAAACTGACAGTTTAAGGCCCTGATTGCCAAGGTTGCAGATGTATAAACCTTGTTTCCCCATCTGTCCAATGCCCTTGAATCTCTGTCGGAGGGGGTAGGGTTTTTGCTGTTGAGGCCTTAACTCCCTTTGGACTCTGTGAAATAGTTTCAGGATCAACAGCAGGGTTACTAAATAAAGATTTATGAGGGTCAGGGACCCTGTAATACCGGTCAGGCTTACTGGGAGCCGGAGGTAAAGAGCCAGTGGTCAGGCTCGACTCCGAAAACACATCATCCACAATGTCTAAAACAGGGGGAATGGCTAAAGGCTTGTGCTGAGAGAGAAGGAAATCCCTGAGCCTCTTTTTTGATTCTGAGAAGTCTTGACTCTCCCAGTGAAAATGTTCCCTCAAAGTATGCAAGGTTTCTCCAAATGAATAATCCTCAGGAGGAGATGCAGATGGAATAGACTCCTCAGCATCAGAATCCTCATAGGGGGCAAGAAAAACTAAAGAAAATGGCGTTGGCTGCATGTTTTATACCCCTGACGACATGGAAGAGAAAACCGCAACCGACGCAGGACCCAAGACTCTGGAATTCAGGCCGACTGAGGGCAAGAGTGAAACACGAAGAACATCATGCAGCCGACGCCATTTTATTCAGTTTTTCTTGCCCCAGATGTCAGGTGCCCCCCAAATAGGGAGCAAAATATATATATATATATATATATATATATACACACACACACACACACACACACACACATATATATATATATATATATATATATATATATATAAATAACAAAAATATATGTAAATTCACTTTTAGCAACATAAACTTTACCTTCATCTAATAGCAAATACACAACAAAGACTTTAGTACATAGCGAAGGAAAGAAAACTTACAGAAAAGGGGGATGGCGGGTGGGTAACCCAGACTGTAACACTGAATACACTCAAACATCTACATTTATGGTAAGTGTACACAACTGTACTATGTTCTTCGTGTTTCACTGTTGCAGTCATTACATTTGAGTAGAATCCCAAAGCTATGGATGGGAGGATGGAACTAAACAGTATTAGGAGCGGCTATAAGGCACTGCAGAACTGCAGTGGCAAAGCCTGCCCTGGATTTGGAGAAGAGAGGCAAATGATAATGCTTTGTGAAGGTATGAACAGAGCTCCATTAGCAGCCTCTAGAATGTCTTTGGTTGGAACCCCTCTGAGAAAAGCTGCTGAGGAGAGGCAGCCCTGGTGGAATGAGACCTGATCCCCTTGGGCACAGGTTTACCATGGTGCAAGTAGCAGAAACAAATGCAGTGGCTTATCCACTTAGAAATAGTCTGCTTTGATATAGCCTTCCCCTCTGATCCTGCAGCAAATGCTACCAGTAGTTGCTCAAGACTTTCTTAGAGATTTGGTCCTGTTTAAGTAGAATCTTAGTTGTCTGTGTACGTCCAATGAATGCAGAATCCGCTCTCCCTTGTTCTGCGGATTTGGGTAAAATGTTGGCAGGTGAACTGTCTGGTTAAGAGCCTCACTGGATACCACCTTAGGCATAAAAGAAGGATTGGTCCCGAGGAACACCCTGTCCGGGTAAAATGTAATAAAAGGCACCACAGCCATGAGAGCCTGTAGTTCTGAAACCCTTCTTGCTGAAGTGACTGCCAAGAGAAAAGCTGTTTTTCAAGATAAAAAATTTCTATCCGCAGTAACGGCTGGTTCAAAAGGAGGCAGGGTGAGTTTTTCCAGCACAAAATTGAGGTCCCATGCAGGAGTTGTTGATCTTCTGGGAGGCCTTAAATTTTTGGCCCCTCTAAAATACTGTTTAAGCAGAGGATGAGAAAAGAGGGGAGGCTCTGTGTTGTAATGAGCCGAGATGGCAGAGGCATGGATTTTTATTGAAGAAAAAGATAGGCCCTAGTCAAGCATCTCGGTCAAATATTGTAAAATTTGAGGAATATTGGGCTTTGCTGTGTCTGTTCCTTGTGCTAGGTTCCAAGCACAGAATCTCTTCCATTTATCAGCATAAGATTTTCTAGTACTATGCCTTCTGGCTTCCAAAATGACATCCATCACAGATTTACTAAGCGGTGTTATAATTACATGATCAGCCATGCTGCAAGGTTCAGAGTTTGCAGCAGAGTGTGCAAAATTTAATTGTTCTGCTGAGACAGTAGATGAGGTATTTGAAGCAAGTACCAAGGGGGAAGTTGAGACATGTTCCTTAGAAGTGGGTACCAGTGTTGGCGAGGCCAGTCCAGAGAAACTAGTATCATTTTTGGTTTTTCCTGCCTGACTTTTAGTAAGACCTTGGAGGGCAGAGGAGGAAAGGCATAGACTGATAGGTTTTTCCAACTGAAGGATAGGGCATCCACTTTCCATGCTTTTTTGTGATGAGTTCTTGTGCAGAATTTGTCCAACTGATAATTTTGGGGAGAGGCAAACAGCTCTATGCCTGGGCTCCCCCATTTCTGTGTTAACATGCTGAAGATTTGTGGGTCCAGTTTCCATTTGTGCGGGTCCATAAGATTTCTGCTTAGGTTGTCTGCCAGAGTATTTGGTTTTCCTGGCAGGAATTGAGCTTGAAGATGTATTTGGTATGTCAAAGATGTGTTCCATAATGCCATGGCTAGTCTGCAAAGGAGGTAGGAATGTGTACCCCCCTGCTTGCTTATGTACCACATAACTGTGGTGTTTGTCCATCTTTATCAGTCGTTGTCCTGGATGAAGTAAGTCCTTTAAGGCTGTCAGAGCATTTTGCACAGCCAGCATCTCTTTCTGGCTGATATGCAGATGCATTTGTTTTGGGCTCCATTTGCCCTGAATGCATCTCCCCACCAGGTGGGCTCCCCAAGCATAGTCTGATGCGTCTGTAGTTAGGGTTTGGGTGGCAGTGGGTAGAGTGAATGACAGTCCCTTGTTGTGGTGACATGTCTCTGCCCACCTAAATACTTCTGTTCTAGGCAGGGAATAAGAGGAATCACTGTTTCCAGACTGTGGCAATGTTGGCTCCATAAACTTTTTAGGTACCATTGAAGTTTCCTCATATGCAGTCTCGCATATGGAATTAGTAGAATGCAGGATGCCATGAACCCCAAAGCCTGCAGAATTTCTCTTGCAGATAACTGTTTTTTTGTTGCCATTTGTTTGGAATATATAGTCAGTTGCCTTTGCTTGTCTGGCATAAGGTAAGCCATCTGGGCAGTTGTATTCAAGCTTACACCCAGGAATGTAATTATTTGAGAGGGTACCAGTTGGGATTTCTTTTTGTTTACTGTGTACCCTAGGCATGTTAGAAGCCTTTTTACAAATGCCAGATGTTGAAGAAGAGAGTGTCCTTGTCCTCTGCTTGAATGAGACAGTCATCCACATAAGGATAAATTTGTATGCTTCTTTGTCTGCAGAATGCAATTACTGGGGCCAGGCACTTTGTAATGACCCTGGGCGCAGTAGATAAGCCAAAGGGCAGTGCAGAGAATTGGTAATGTAAAAAACCTGCCTTGAAGTGGAGGTATCTTCTGCATGACTCCCTTATTGGGATATGAAGGCATGCCTCTTTTAAGTCTAGCGTCACTAAAGTACAGTTGTGTATGTACCATAAATGTAGATGTTCGAGTGTATTCACTGTTGCAGTCATTACACTTGGGTTATCCTGCTGGCAGGCTACCCGCAGTTGGCCTGAATTCCAAAGTCTAGGTCTGGCGTCCGTTGCTGTCACCTCTTCCCCGACGTTACTGCGCAAGGGGTATAAAAGATGCAGCTGACGCCATTTTCTTCAGTTTTTCTTGCCCCAGATGTCAGGTGCCCTAAAACTGGTAGGCTGAAAATTATGCAAATAAGTATGCATGCACAAAAATAAACATTTCCTTCATCTACAAGCAAATACACCACATAGGTTGTATAGGATAGAGAAGTACAGATAAGTTCCAACAAATAAAAGGGGGATGGTGGGTGGGTAACCTGGACTGCAACAGTGAATACACTCGAACATCTACATTTATGGTAGGTACACAATTGTACTATGTTCATCGTGTTTCACCTTTGCAGTCATTACACTTGGGTTGAATCCCAAAGCTGAGGTTGGGTGGCTGGGTCTAAATATTTATTTATTTATTTTACATTTGTTTACCGGGTTAGTCCAACTGGATAGATATCCCTTTTCAGCAGAGACCCGGGAAAAAAAAACAGTACACAAAGGTTTTTTTTGAGTTACATTTCATTTTCAAATAAACAACATGGTAAGGTAATCAAAAGTTTCAAATCAGTTACAAGAAAAGAGGGAAAGGAAAAGAAACATCTTCACAACTAAGACAAAATTTAAATTTAGGTTTGCCAGTTACAATTTTATTTTATTAAAAGAAGAGTAAATAGGATTAGGAGGCTATATTAGGAGAGGCTACAGGCAGAGCAGGCTCTGCCTGCTCTGCATTTAGAGAAGACAGGTAAGTGGTAGTGCCTGAACTCCAAGTTGCAGCCTCTAAACTGCCTTTGGTTGGTACTCCTCTGAGGAAGGCTGCTGCTCTGGTTGAGTGTGGCCTAATGCCCTTAGGCACTGATTTGCCATGTTGTGAATAGCAGAAACGAATGCAGTGGCCTATCCATTTTGAAATAGTCTGCTTTGAGCTGGTCTTTCCTTGTGATCCTGCAGCATATGCTACTAAGAGTTGCTCAGTCTTTCTGAAAGCTTTAGTTCAGTAAAAGTAGAAGCGTAGCTGTCTGTGTATGTCCAAAGAATGCAGGAGTCTCTCAACCTTATTCTGTGGGTTTGGCTAAAAGGTAGGCAAATGAATGGTTTGGTTAAGGGCCACACGGGACATTACCTTGGGCATAAATGTCGGGTTCGTCCACAGAGAAACCCTGTCTGGATGGAAAATGATAAAAAGGTTCCACAGCCATGAGTGCCTATAACTCTGAGACTCGTCTTGCAGAGGTTATTGCTAGGAGCAGAGCTGTTTTCCAAGATAAGAACTTTATTTCAGCTGTATTGGCTGGCTCAAAAGGCAGCAGCGGCAGTGCGAGTTTTTCCAAGACATAATTGAGGTCCCACGCAGGTATTGGTGCTCTCCTTGGAGGTCTTATGTTTTTAGCCCCTCTGAGGTACTGTCTTAGCAATGGATGTGAAAAAACTGGTGGTTCCGTATTGTAATGAGCTGAAATGGCAGAGGCATGGATTTTAATTGATGAAAAGGATAGGCCTTTGTCCAGCATCTCAGTTAGGTATTGTAAAATCTGAGGAATATTTGGTACAAACGTGTCAATTCCTTGTGCTTGGTTCCAAGCACAGAATCTTCTCCATTTTTCTGCATAAGATTTTCTGGTACTGGGCCTCCTGGCCTCCAAAATAACCTCCATGACTGCTTTAGAGAGAGGAGTGTTCTGAATGGCTACATTATCTGCCATGCTGCCAGATTTAGGGTTCTGAGTTGGCTCTGCAGGATCTGATTGTTTCATTGGGTCAGTAAATGAGGAATTAGAGGCAATGTCCAGGCTGGGCCTTGAGACAAGCTCTTTAGGATTGGGTACAAAGTGATGGCGGGGGCCAGTCTGGAGCAATCAGAATCATTTTTGGCTTCTCTTGTCTGACCTTTAGGAGTACCTTGGGGAGGAGAGGCAGAGGAGGAAAGGCATACACTGTTAGGGTTTTCCAGCTGAATGATAAGAGCATCCATTTTCCATGCTTGCTTGTGATAAATCCTTGTGCAGAATCTCTGTAGTTGGCAATTGTGAGGGGAGGCAAATAGATCTATGTCTGGGCTTCCCCATTTCTTTATTATCATGCTGAAGACTTGTGGATCCACTTTCCACTCGTGGGGATCCGTGAGGTTTCTGCTTAGTTCATCTGCTTTCCTGGCAGGAATTGCGCTTGCAGCTGTACTTGATAAGTCAATGCTGTGTCCCACAAAGTCATGGCTTGTCTGCAGAGGGAGTAGGAATGAGTGCCTCCCTGTCTGTTTATATAGCACATGACTGTAGTATTGTCCGTCCTGATCAGTAGTTGTCTGGAGTAGATCCTTGAAAGCTGTCATGGCATTCTGAACAGCTAGCATCTCTTTTTGATTGATATGAAGATGCCTTTGGCTTGTGGGCCATGTGCCCTGCATACATTTTCCTGCCATGTGGGCCCCCCAGGCATAATCTGAAGCATCTGTTTTTATTGACTGCCTGGCTGTGGGTAGGGTGAATGGCTGTCCCTTGTTGTGGTGACAGGCCTGTGCCCACCATCGAAACTCTTGTTGCAGGCAAGGAATGAGGGTAATTAATGTTTCCAGGCTGTGACAATGTTGAGTCCAAACACTTTTTAGGTACCATTGTAGTTTACTCATATGCAGTCTGGCATATGGAATTAGCAGGATGCTATGAAGCCCAAAGCCTGCAGAATTTTTCTTGTAGATAACTGGGTCTTTGTTGCCAACATTTTGAAGTAAGAAGTCAGTTGCCTTTGTTTGTCTGGCGTGAGATAAGCCATCTGGGCAGTTGCATTCAAGCTTGCACCCAGGAATATTATCTCTTCAGAGGGTATTAGTTTTGATTTCTTTTCGTTTACTGTGTACCATAGGCAAATTAGTAATCTTTTTACAAACGCCAGATTCTTTAGTAGAATGTTCTTGTTCTCTGCTTGAATAAGGCAATCGTCCAGGTAAGGATATATCTGAATTCCTCTTTGTCTGCAAAATGCAATTACTGGTACCAGGCATTTTGTGAAGACCCTGGGCACAGTAGATAAGCCAAAGGGCAGTGCAGAGAATTGGTAGTGCATTGAGCCAGCTATGAATCTGAGGTATCTTCTGCAAGATTGTCTGATTGGAATATGCAGGTATGCCTCTTTTAGGTCCAAAGTTACAAGCCAAGCCTTCTTGCCCAGCACGGGCAGAAGCTGCTGCAGAGTCAACATTTTAAATTTTGGAACGTCCAGAAATGTATTTAGAATAGACAGGTCCAGTATTGGTCTCCAGGCTGGCTTTGTCTTTTCTGGGTACCAAGAAAAGTCTTGAGTAAAATCCTCGTCCCTGCTCTTGCTGTGGTACTTGCTGAATGGCCCTCACGTCCATGAGGGATGAAACTTGTTTTTGTGCCTCTGCCCGTTGATTGTGTGGCAGGTCTGGCATACCTTTTGCCCTTGGCAGGGTGTGAAAGTGGAACCTTTAGCCCTGGGACACTATATTCAAGACCCATTTGTCCTGGGTGATCATGTGCCAATTTTGAGAAAAAAGTGCTAGTTTTTCCTAAGGGGGCTGCCCAAAGATAAGTGCTTGGTGCTGGCAGAGGAAAGTCATTGGGACTGTTTCCTGTATGGCTGTGCTTTGTCTTCTCCTCTTTTGGAGGTAGAAGTGTCCCACTGTTTAGGCCTGTACGAGCCCTGGGGCTGGGATCTGCCTCTGGGGCATCTATATCTGCCTCTTTGTGGCCTGTCTGACACTGGAAAGGACCAATTCTTTGTAGGCCAGTTCCTGCTAAATCTGGGTGGCTGTACCTGTAAGAAATCCTTTACTGTTTGAATAGATTTCGCTTTGTCCTCCATTTTCTTCAACACCTCCTCTGCCTCAACACCAGATAAGGTATCATGCTGTAATGGAGCATCTAATAATTTTGCTTTAACATGATCAGGCAGATTCTGTTCCTTTACCCAAGCATGCCTCCTAATGACAGAACCCATAACTGTAGCCCTGCAGGAGGCCTCCAGAGAATCAAAACCACATTGCAATGTATGCTTTCCCACTTGCTCAGTTGCATGCAATAAATCTTTTAGTTATGTACTCACCATAACTTCAGATGTTTGGGATCCATCTCGCCTACATTCTGACTGATGGGTTCGGAGCCGATCCCTCGGCTCCGACTCGGCACGCTTATGCTATAGAGCGAGGCCTCTAATTGGCTGAGCTATCTTTATCCCAGGATGCACCACCACTAATCCCCCAGATCTTGTTTGTCCGCATTCATGCACACATGCACAACTTGTTTATATAACATTGTTAGATGTTTCAAGATGAAACAACAGGATTCGGACCTTCTGATATCCTCTGATCTCCAAGGAAGGGGGAAGGAGGGTGGGTTATTAGGAATGTAGGCGAGATGGATCCCAAACATCTGAAGTTATGGTGAGTACATAACTAAAAGATGTTATGTAATCCTATCTCGCCTACATTCTGACCGATGGGACAGCGTCCCTAGCATTTAAATCCCGGGTGGCTCACTGGAAAACACTCCTGAGCACTGTGGAACCAAATGAAGCTCGTCCTCTAGATGCCACATCTAATTTGTAGTGGGAAATGAAGGTGTGCGGGGAAGAACATGTAGCCGCAGCACAAATGTCACCAATAGCAAGCTTAGAATGAAATGCTACCGAAGTAGCCATAGCCCTTGTAGAATGAGCCTTGACAGAGGTGGTAAGCTCTTTGTTAGAATAAATATAAGCTTGAGTAATACAGTCCCTGATCCATTTGGCAATAGTGACCTTTGTGACAGCGTTGCCCAATTTGTTTTCTGCAAAGGATACAAACAACTGATCTGTTTTCCTTGTTTGTTTGGTCCTATCCAAATAAAAACGTAACTGTCTGTGGACATCTAGTGTGTGGAATATAAATTCCGCTCTGTTAGAGTATTTTGGGAAAAAAACTGGAAGCTCTAACGACTGTTGTAAGCATAAAGTAGAACAAACTTTAGGAACAAAAGAAGGATTTGGTCTGAGGGATACTCTGTCTGTATGAAAAACCAAGTACGGGGGTTTCACTGATAAAGCTTGAAGCTCTGAAACCCTTCTGGCTGAAGTAATCGCCACTAGAAAGGCTGTCTTCCATGATAGAAACTTTAGATCACAGGTAGCTGCCGGTTCGAGGGAAAAGAAGTCAAGGCACGCAACACTATATCGAGATCCCATGGAGGTGCAGGATGAGAAATCGGAGGTCTTAATAGAGCAGCACCTTTCAAGAAGGTCTTACACAATCTGTTGCTCATTAAAGGTGGGTCTATGGATTCATGAAAATTAGAAATTGCTGCCAATTGTACTTTGATGGTAGAAACTGAAGAGCCTTGATTGAAAAGAGAGGTCAGAAATTTTAGTACTTCTGCCACGGAAATAGAAATGGGGTCCAGGCCCCGGAGTTGAGCCCAAATAGCAAACCTTTTCCATTTGCTAGAATACAGTTTCTTTGTAGCAGACTTATGGGCTGAAGATAATATGTGCACAACATCTGGATCCAGTGTATGACTCCTGACTATCGTCGGAAGAGGAGGAGCCAGGCCGTCAATTTTAAGGTGTGTAGGGACTGGTGGAATAGTCCCGACTGATGAATCAGTAGGTCTGGGACCTGGTCCAGGAACCATGGACCTTCCAGAGCATGTTTCCGAAGATAGGGGAACCACACTTGACAAGGCCAGTAAGGAGCAATTAAGATCATCTTGCTCCCTAAGAGAGATGCCTTTTGAATCACCCTGGGGAGAAGAGGAACTGGAGGGAAGGCATAAAGCAAGCCGGTGGGCCAAGGATGGACTAATGCGTCCATGGGGCTCTTTCCGAGCCGGGTTAGGGAGAAAATCTTTGCACTTCCATTCAGAGGAGTCGCGAAGAGGTCGCAACACGGAACTCCCCATTCGCTGAAAATCTGATTTGCAACTGTCATATTCAGAGACCATTCGTGAGGAGAGAGGATGGTTCTGCTCAATCTGTCGGCTATGACATTGGACTTGCCCGGTATGTGAGTGGCCACTAGGAAGCGTTTGGTCGAGACTGCCCATTCCCAAACTCTCATGGCTTCTCTGCAAAGAGGATAGGATCTGGTCCCTCCCTGTTTGTTCAGGTAACAGACAACTGACATGTTGTCTGAGTGAACAGCAATTACGCCCTGAGGGAGATAATCGTGAAGGGCTTGAAGGGACAGGAGTACTGCCCTCATTTCTAGGATGTTGATATGAAGAGGAGTCTCTTCCGGGTGCCATTTGCCTTGGACTGACCTGCCCAGGGAATGCCCCCCCCCACCCCATCTGGGAGGCGTCCGTGGTCAAAGTGGCCGGAGGAGGAAGAACAAAGGGTCGTCCCTGATCCAAACTGGAGGGCACTAGCCACCAGCGAAGGTCCCGTTTGCAAGATTCCGTGATCCATATGAAGTGATTGAGAGGAGTTCCTGAAAGGACCACTGAGTTGAAAGAAGCCACTGGAGGATTCTCATGTGCAACCTTGCCAAGGGGACTAGAAGAACCGTGGCAGACATGGATCCCAATAGCTGCAGGACCATTCTGGCTGGGGCTTTGGACCTGGGGAGTAAGGCTCGAACTTGATTTTGTATGGTTTGAATTCTGTCTGTAGGTAGATAGACCGCATCTGGTTTGAGTCTATCTCTACCCTATGAATCTTATTCTTTAAGAAGGCCGCAACACAGACTTTGGCCAATTGAAGGTGATTCCAAGGGAATTGCCCAGTGATATAGTGGCTTGTAGGCTCCAGAAGTAGATGCTTGGAGGTGGCAGTTAGGAGCCAGTCGTCTAGAGTCGGAAACACCTGGAATCCTAGACTTCTCAGGTGAGCAGTCACTACTGCCAAGCACTTGGTGAACACCCTGGGGCTGTGGTGAGACCAAAGGGCAGCGCACGGAACTGAAAATGACTGCCTCCTAGGCTGAAGCGCAGATGTCTCCTGGACGTTTGATGTATCCTGATATGATAATATGCGTCCTTGAGATCTATGGAGCACATCCAAACACCCTTCTCCAACAATGGGAGAATGGTTTGTAGAGTGACCATTCGGAACTTGGACTTTCTGACTGAACGGTTTAGGATGCTTAGGTCCAAAATGGGCCTCAAGTCCCCGGTCTTTTTTGGCACCAAAAAGAATCTTGAGTAAGTCCCTAATCCGATCTGGTCTGCGGGGACCGGTTGGATGACTCCTTTTTGCAGCAGCTTTGAAATTTCTGAGGCTGCGGTATCCCGTTGACTGGGTGGCGGGTCCGGGATTTTTTTGGACTGAGGGGGGGAGTGAGAGAATGAGGATGAGTAACCTCCGGCGATAATCCGAAGCACCCATCGGTCCTGAGTGATCCCTTCCCAGGCCTTCAGGTGCTTTGAGAAACGACCCCCGACTGGCTCCGGAGCAGCACAGCCGGGCAATCCCTCAGGGACTATGAAAAGGTGAAGAGCCACGAAAGGACTCGCGATCTCCAGTGTTGCGAGGGCCTCTGCCGCCTCTGGGACGGCGTCTTCCGGATGAATTTCCCCCTCCTCTGCCTCTGGAGGGGAACCTTCCTGCTGAGAGGGGTAAGGCTTCGGAGATCTACGGAACCACATTTTCCCTCCTCTTTTAGCCTTGGGATAAGGCCGAAGGGAGTGGAAAATCGTGCCACGGCAGTCAGAGTCTTACCTTCCTGTTCACAGCGGGTTAGTGTGTCTTTTACCTTGGGTCCAAACAGGAGGACCCATCAAAGGCGTCGGCAAATGAAGACTTAAAGGCCTCCGCGAATGACACAGGCGGAGCCAGGCTTGTCTCCGTGAGCAATGCCTGTACCCACCTCTACTCGCCTTCGGCCGCATACGAAATGAGCCTCATGGACGAGTTCGAAATGGACAACATTGTAGCCAGCTGAGAGCCAACCGTCTGGGCCAGCTCCTCAGGCAGGTTACCCAAGAGGGTATCGGATAGCTCCTTAATCAGATCCCTCTGAAATCTCGTAAAGTGCGTCAGGTAGTTCAAGGACCTCAGTGTGAAGGCCGCTGAACTAAGGGTGCGCTTTCCGTACCGATCCATGCTCCTAGACTCCTTATTAGGAGGATGAACGGATGTAGAAGCCTCTGCTACATCTTGCTGGGTAGCAGATGCCACCACCATAGCATCTACAGCCACACCTTTAGTAAGGAACTCTCTATCTGGGGGCGCCGAGAGAAATTTGTTCGGACGAGCGGGCACCGGTTCCACAGAGTCTGGGTGTTCCCACGCCCTTCGACAGATCAAATCCAAGAGCTCGTCGAAGGGCGGAGACACCCAGGAGGCGGAGGGCTGAGCCCCGAAGGCCTTCAGGAACACCGACTCATCAGCAGAGGGAGGTTTGGACTGCCAGCCGCCTCGTTGTTTTAGGGCTTCCAGGATGTCTGCAAAGGCGACATCATCCGAGGACGACTTGGGGGACCCTTCTGCATCATCGAGATCAGTGTCAGATGTCAGAGACTCATCAGGGGAGTCAACGTGCTTCCTCTTGCACGATCTCTTCCTGGGAGGTTCTTCCAAGAGGCTTCAGAAGGACCTCCAGGAGGAGAAACCCCAGCGGGGGTAACCTGAGGCCCAGGGCTCCGCTGTCTAAGGACAGGGGGACTGCCAACGACCCAGTCTCCAAATGTAGGGAAGGAGCCTGGGAAACTGTGGAGGTAGCCAAGGAAGATTTGGCTAAAGCACTCCTCATAGCCCTGAAGGCGGGACCACCAGAATCCTGGGAGGGTCCCACCTCCGTGGCCACGACAGTGGACGGTACTCCCGCCCGACGATGAGAGGGAGACTTGGGACCGAAAGCATCAATCCCGAAGCCTCCCCCCCCAGGGCCGAAGGAAGAAGTCCGTGTACTGAACTCCGACCCAAGAGCCGGAGTTGGACCAAGGGTCGGGCCCGACCCTAACACCTCCACAGGTTCCACCAGCACCGGCTCCAACGGTGCCGAAGCTGTTGGAGGAGGAAACACAGTAGGGGAGTGGACCATCGGCTCCGAAGCCAAATGGGTTGGAGCCGAAACCATCTTTTGGAACACTGGAGACTGGAAGAGTCGAAGGAGCACCCTGTTGATGTCCGAATCAGACATCTTGGATGATCTCGAGGATACCGATCGGGCCCGAACCGATTTCTCCATCGGCTCCGAAGGGCTCGGGGACCGGCTCCGAAACGACTCAACAATTATCGGCTCTGAGGAAGGTTTCAAGGAAATTTCTCTCGGTATCGATAAGGACTTCGGCTCCGAGGGGGAAGAGTCTGAGCTGATAACCCTTATCGGCTCCAATATCAGTGGAGCCGATGAGGGTGACCCACCTCTCGATGCCCCAGACCTCGGCTCCGAAACCAGAGGGGTCGAGGCTGGAGGCATCGAGGCAGACCGTTCCGACCTCGGCTCCGAAGTCAGTGGAGCCGATGGAGAAGTCTGCTTAGTTTTCTTAGCGGTCGGTTCCGACTGACTGGTCGGAGCCGACGCTTCTCTTTAGAAGGAGACGGAGAGGAAGATAAAGCCTCCTCGAAGGAAGGCTTGATTAATCCCTTGAGGATTAATTTGTTTTTCCTCTCCTGGAGGACTCTCGAAGAGAACGCGTGGCACACACTACACGACTCTTGCAAATGCTTAGCACCTAAGCAACAGACGCACGAGGCGTGGTCGTCCGTTATGGACATTTTAAAACCACACCTCGTGCATTTCTTAAACCCGGAGGGTTTCTGTTCTTTAGACATAATTATCCAAGTGACAAAAACACTAAACTTTAGTTAAACACCACAAGTTTAAGAGATATAACGTTTAACCAACCTAAACTTTAACAAAAATAACAATAATATATATATATATTTTTTTTTAAACTAAACAGTTAGTGGACAAAAAACGAGATAAAGAGGGTCAAGACCCTCTAACTTAAACGGGTACTTGACCCAAGAATATTCACAAACAGCAAAGTAACAGGGGAAGGCCCCTCTAACTAAAACGGGAAACCTTCCTGACTAAAAATTTCACGAGTTTACTAACAGAAAATCACCAAACACACCAAAATAGTAACAATAGCTGTTAAAACAGCTTTTGGGTTCGAAGTAAAGAACTTTGTGACAGGAAAAAGCCTAATAACTAGTACTTAGCCCAGCCAATGTTGAGACCACGTCTAAGCTTGATAGCGGCAAACGAGATCTGGGGGATTAGTGGTGGTGCATCCTGGGATAAAGATAGCTCAGCCAATTAGAGGCCTCGCTCTATAGCATAAGCGTGCCGAGTCGGAGCCGAGGGATCGGCTCCGAACCCATCAGTCAGAATGTAGGCGAGATAGGATCACATAACATCTTGTATTTCCTTATTTTCTGCACAATCAGAATTTGACAACATTTTTCTGTTTTAGCAGTGACATTAAGTATTGCTGATATTTAAACATATGAAATTGACAATTTAAAGCCCTCACAGCCAAAGTAAGCAGAAGTGTAAAAGTACAGTTTTGTACCTACCATAAATGTAGATGTCCGATAGGTATGCATCTGCAGTCATAACATATGGGTTGTCCTGCCTCAGGCAGCCCTCGGTCGGCCGGATTCCAAAGTCTGGGTCTGGCCTCGGCTGATGTCGCACTTCACCCGACGTCATAGCTCCTGGGGTATAAAGGCATCAGCCGACGCCATTTTCCTCAGTGTTTCTTGCCCCAGATGCCAGGTGCCCTCTAGGAAGGCTAAATTTAGATAAATGTTGAAAATTCCAAACAGTAGCAAACAAAATATATATACATATATACATGCAAACAAATACACCATAATAGATTCCCCCAGCTAGCTGAAAGAGGGGTAAGCACCCTAGGAGTACCACAGAGGGGAAGGAGGGTGGGTAATCCTGACTGCAGATGCATACCTATCGGACATCTACATTTATGGTAGGTACAAAACTGTACTATGTCCTTCAAGGATGCATCTGCAGTCATAACATATGGGTAGAATACCATAGCCAAACTGGGGGAGGAGGCACTAAGATAAAGATGGTGTAGTTAAGATCCCTTGTAAAACTGCAGTTGCAAAGCCTGCTCGGGATCTGGAGTATAAAGGAAGATTGTAATGCTTGGCAAATGTATGCACAGAGCTCCAAGTAGCAGCTTCTAAAATGTCTTTGGTAGCCACTCCTCGTAGGAAAGCTGTAGTGGCGGCTGTATCCCTTGTGGAGTGAGGCCTGAAATTTTCAGGAGTTGTCTTTCCATGAAAAGAGTAACAGAATCGAATGCAATTTCCTATCCATTTTGAAATTGTCTGTTTGGAAATTGCTTTTCCTTGCACTCCTGTTGCATATGCTACCAGAAGCTGGTCAGTTTTTCTGCTGGTCTTAGTTCTGTCCAGATAGTAGCGCAGTTGTCTATGAACATCCAAGGTGAGTAGTAGCTTTTCCCCCCTGTTCTGTGGGTTAGGGAAGAACGTAGGTAAATGAATAGCTTGATTCAAGGATACCCTGGATACCACCTTTGGCATGAAAGTAGGATTGGTTCTCAGAGACACTCTATCCTGGTGAAAGATAAGGAAAGGCTGTACTGCCATTAATGCCTGTAACTCGGATACCCTTCTTGCTGAAGTGATTGCTAGAAGGAAGGCAGTTTTCCAAGATAAGAACTGTAAGTCTGCTGATGCTGCTGGTTCAAAAGGGGGAAGTGTTAATTTTTCCAGCACAAAATTGAGATCCCATGCAGGCAGAGGTGGTTTCCTTGGAGGTTTTACATTTTTGATCCTTCTTAGAAATTGTCTGAGGAGAGGTTGAGAGAAGATAGGAGGATCCATGTTGTACTCTGCTGAAATTGCTGAAGCATGAATCTTGATGGAAGAATAGGACAGGCCATTGTGGAACAGTTCTGCTAAGTATTCTAAGATGTGTGCTAGGTTTGCAAGCGTGACATTTGTTCCCTTTGATGCACTCCAAATGAGGAATCTCTTCCATTTGGCTGAGTATATTTTCCAGGATAATGTCCTTGACCCTCTGAGATAAAACAGGTTGGTTTTGTTTTATGCAATTTTCCAGGCAGTTAGCTGCAGCGTTTTCAAGTTTGGATGCAGGGTCTTGTAGTTGCTCTGTGTTAGAAGTAAAGGCCATAGAGGTAGAGGCCATAGGTTCGTCCGAGACATGCTTCTCAGTAGCGGGTACCAATGCTGTCTTGGCCAGTCTGGAGCTATCAGAATTACCTTTGGCTGTTCCTCCCTGATCTTCAGTAGAACTTTGTACATCAATGGGAGAGGTGGAAAGGCATAAACTATCAGGGCCTTCCAGCTGAAAGAAAGGGAGTCCACCCTCCAGGCTTGTGGGTGGTATTCTCGAGCAGAATTTCTTCAGTTGGTGGTTGAGTAGGGAGGCGAACAGGTCTATCTCTGGCATTCCCCATTTCTTTCTTATGTTTTTGAAGATGTCTGGATGCAGCATCCATTCGTGAGCATCCGTGGTAGTTCTGCTTAATTTGTCTGCTAGTGAATTCTCTTTTCCTGGTACGAATTTGGCCTGCAGTTGAATGTTGAGATTCAGGCCTAGGTTCCACAGTTCCATTGCCATCCGGCATAGAGGGTAGGAATGCGTGCCTCCCTGTTTGTTGATGTACCACATGACTGTGGTATTGTCCGTCCTTGTCAGCAGGTGTCCTTGCTGGAGGAAAGATTTGAATGCCTCTATTGCATGCTTCACTGCCAGCATCTCCTTTAGATTTATGTGTAGATTCAGCTGGTCTTGGGACCATAGGCCTTGGATACACTTGTCTTCCAAGTGTGCGCCCCAGCCTAGGTCTGAGGCATCCGTGGTGATGGTCTGCTTTGGTTGTGGTTTGTGGAAAGGCAACCCTCTGTTGGTCTGGCAGGCCTGAGCCCACCACAGGAATTCTTTTTTCAGGCATGGAATGATTGGTATCATGGTTTCTAGACTGTGTCTGTGTTGAGACCATACATTCCTTAGGTACCATTGTAATTTTCTCATATGTAGTCTGGCATGTGGGATCAAGATTATGCAGGATGCCATGTAACCCAGGGCCTGCAGGACTTTCCTTGCAGTAAGCTGAGTTTGTCTTGTCAATGCCGTGAAATAGACTGGAAGTTGTGTTTGTTTTTCTTCTGTGAGAAAAGCCATCCGAGTTATTGTGTCCAGTTCTGCACCCAAAAATGTTATCCTTTGGGATGGCACTAGTCTTGACTTCTGTATGTTGACTGTGTATCCCAAGGCTTGCAGCAGTTGTATGACATAGGCCAAATCCTTTATTATTTTTGTCTTGTTGTCCGCTTGTATTAGGCAGTCGTCCAGGTATGGGTAGATTTGAATTCCCTGAAGCCTGCAATGTGCAATTACTGATGCCAGGCATTTCGTTTATACTCTGGGCGCAGCAGATAAGCCAAAGGGCAATGCTGAGAATTGATAATGCTCTGATCCTGCAAGAAATCTGAGGTGTCTTCTGCAATCTGGTCATATAGGGACGTGCAGGTATGCCTCCTTGAGATCTAGAGTCACCAGCCAAGACTCCTTGCCCAACATGGGAAGAAGTTGCTGTAGGGTCAGCATCTTGAATTTTGGTACAATGAGATATGTGTTCAGTGCGGACAAGATGAGAATAGGCCTCCATTGAGTTTCTTTTCTTGGTACAAGGAATAGTATGGAGTAAAATCCTTGGCCTTGTTCCATAGATGGTACCTTTTCTATTGCTCTCATCCTTAGTAAGTTGATGATTTGTTTTAGAGCCTCTGACTTCTGGCTTGGTGGAAGGTTTGGCATTCCTCTCTTTTTTGGTAAAGTGTGGAAGTGAAACCTGTAGCCTTTGTCTATTGTTTGCAAAGTCCATTTGTCTCCTGTAATGCAATGCCAGTTTTATGAAAATAAAGCTAACTTTCCGCCCAAGGGTGTTTCCAATTGTTCCCTGGTAGGCGGAATCAGGGCCAAGTCATTGTGTCTGTCCTGTGGAAGTGGTTGCAGTCGCAGCTGTGGAGGCACTCCTCTGGTTGTCAGGTTGCCACTGACGGCCCCTGTAGGCACCCCTTGATTGACCTCTGCCTCTTGGGCGTCTATTTCTGCCTCTCTGTGCTCTGGAGGTGTCTGGAAAGGACCAATTCTTTAAAGGCCAACTTCTGCTGAACCTCGGAGGTTGAACCTGCACAAAATCCTTGACTGTTTGCACAGATTTTGCTTTTTCTTCCACTTTCTTTAGAACCTCCTGTGCCGGGGAGCCAAATAAACTTTGTTTCTCCATAGGGGCATCTAGGAGTTTAGACTTAACATGGTCTGGAAAGGATTGCTCTTTTAGCCAGGCATGCCTTTGAATCACTGCTCCAGTCATAGCTGATCTAAATGAAGCCTCCAGTGCATCATAGCCACATTCTAAAAAATGATTACTGACCTGCTGAGAATTGTGTACCAACTCCTGAAGGGACTTACGGTCTAAAGGTTCAGGAGAGGAAAGCTTTTTATTCAGCTGATCTAACAAAAATTCCTGGTACTGTATCATGTGAAATTGACAGTTTAAAGCCCTGGCAGAAAGAGTAGCAGATGTATAAACCTTTTTACCCCATCTCTCTAATGCTCTTGATTCTCTTTCAGAGGGTAGGGGGTTTTGGCAGAGGCAGCTGCAACACCCTTAGGGCCCTGAGAAATGGTTTCTGGGTCTGCAGCGTGGGCCTTGTACAAGTGGAAGTGAGAATCCGGGACCCTGTAATATCTGTCTGGTTTGGCAGGGGCCGGGGGAAGAGAATCAGGGGCTGAACTGGCATCATTGTATGCATCATCAACAACTGATAGTACAGGTGGTATGGCTAAAGGCCTATGCTGTGGTAAGTGTAAAAAAGTCCTTAGCCTTTTCCTAGAATCAGAAAAATCCTGACCCTGCCATTGGAAATGTTCCCTCATTGAATGTAGAGTTTCCCCAAATGAAAATTCTTCTGGGGGGGAGGCAGAAGGAATGGAGTCTTCTGCATCCGAATCCTCATAAGGTGAGTAGGGTCCTTCCTGATGGTCTGATAAATCTGATCCATCCGAGGAATAGTCAGAGGAGAGAGGTTCAGGGGGTTCAGTCCTAGGCCTTTTTTCAGGAGGGGGTTGTGAGGCCCTGTCTGGGTGAGGTTGGGATCTCCTGATCAAAGAAATAAGGTCCTCAGCAAGTCTGAGAATCTGAGAACTTGAGGAAGGTCTGTGAGGGGGAGCTTTTGTAGGTAAGGCCTTGGAAAGTTTAGCTGCTTTAGCCCTGGAGAAGGCCTTAATAGACATAGAAGCAGGGGGTCTAGCTGCCCCACGTGCAGGAGTAGAAATGTCCAATGGAATGGTGTCGGACAATTCTTGTGTGCCTGCTTCTTCGGTAGGAATTTCTGTAGCCGACTCAGCCGGGGCCTCTGTGGCCCCGGTTGTCGGAGGCATGCTTGCGGCCGAAGAAAGAACCGAGGACGGTCCTTTTCCTTGCGTTTTTTAGCTAAATGTGTAGTCGGAGTCTCTGACGGCATTTTATATGCAAAAGCGGGACCAAAAAACTCTTCTGCAAACTCCGACCGACATCTAAATTATGAGGTATTTGTTTTCCACAAGTTAAACAATTATTTACTTTGTCTGACATCGGCTGAGGCAAGAAAGAGTCCCCAACGGGGTACTTAGCTTTTTTAGAAGTCTTCGGTAGCTGAAATCTCTGGATCTGACCGACCGGCACTTGCAAACAGCTTCTGCTTCGGGCACCGCGCGGCAAGAAAGACTGAGGAAAATGGCGTCGGCTGATGCCTTTATACCCCAGGAGCTATGACGTCGGGTGAAGTGCGACATCAGCCGAGGCCAGACCCAGACTTTGGAATCCGGCCGACCGAGGGCTGCCTGAGGCAGGACAACCCATATGTTATGACTGCAGATGCATCCTTGAAGGACATCCTTTTTTCCCCATCTGTCTAGTGCCCTTGAATCTCTATCAGAGGGGATAGGGTTTTTTGCAGTAGAAGCCTTGACCCCTTTGGGACCCTGAGAAACAGTTTCTGGGTCAGCAGCAGGGTTTTTATGAAGAAATTTATGTGACTCTGGAACCCTGTAGTATCTGTCTGGTTTAACAGGGGCAGGAGGTAAAGAGTCAGGAGAAAGGCCAGACTCTAAAAATACATCATTTACAATGTCTAACACAGGAGTAATAGCCAAAGGCCTATGCTGAGGGAGTAAAAGAAAATCTCTAAGCCTTTTCTTAGATTCTGAGTAATCTTGGCTCTCCCAGTGGAAATGCTCCCTCATGGCATGCACGGTTTCCCCAAAAGAATAATCCTCAAGCGGTGAGGCTGAAGGGATAGATTCTTCATCATCAGAATCCTCGTAAGGAGGAAGAGAGTACTCCTGTTCAGAAGAGGAATCAGAGGAAATGGAAACCTAATCTGAAGATTCATATTCTGTCTCTTGCCTAGGCCTCTTGTCAGGAGGGGGATGGGAACCCCTGATCAAGGTAATTAGATCTTCGGCCATTTTGAGCATCTGTTTTTTTAGGTATGGTAGTCTGTCCAGGAGAATGCTGTACTTGTTTCTTTGTCTTTAGAATTGCTTTGGAAGCTGAAGTAGGCTTTACATATAACTGTGTAGGTCTGAAAACAAGCACAGAAGCCGATGCCTGCTCAGCGGCTCCGGACCCATCTGAGGGAATAGTTTCCAAGTGTCCCACAAGAAATACAATTGTATCCAGAGGCCTAGCTGGCTCCACGTGGGAGTAGTCAGCGGCCTGTGGCTCTGAGGTAGCGGGCGCCAGGGGCTGCGATGCACCTCACTGAGAACCGGCGACTGGCTAAGCGGAAGCCTCGCCATCGGTTTTGTACCTCAGATGCCTGTCCTTTTCTTTTTCCTTACGCTTTTTATAAACTCCGGTCGTTGGCTGATCCGACGGCATTATATAATTAAATCTTCGGCCAAAGTAATGAAAGGCAAAATCGTACCGACGCTTAATAGTGCGTTGGTTAAATCTAGCACAAAACCAACAGCTAGCAACGTTGTGATCAGGGCCTAGGCAAGGAATAGAGTAAGAATGAAAATCCTTATGAGGTATTTGCTTCCCACAAGTAATACAATTGTTAACTTTTTCTGACATCGGACTGGAGCAAGAAAAAAGTTTAACCAACGGGGTACTTAGCTTTAATGAAGACTTCGGATCTGAAATTAGTTATTGAAAATCTCAGGAGTCAGCCGACCAGCACTTGTGAACTGCTTTTGCTTCGGGCACCGTGTGGCAAGAAAGACTGAAGAAGATGGCGTCGGCTGTATCTTTTATACCCCTGGCGCACTGACATCAGGGAAGAGACAACAGCAACCGATGCCAGACCTAGACTTTGGAATTCAGGCCGAATGCGGGTAGCCTGCCAGCAGGATAACCCAAGTGTAATGACTGCAACCGTGAAACACGAACATCGAAGCGTTCCTGCCCAGCATAGGCAGTAGCTGTTGTAAAGTCAGCATTTTGAATTTTGGAATGTCCAGGTATGTGTTCAAAATCGATAAGTCCAGTATTGGATGCCAAGAATTGTCTTTTCTGGATACCAAGCAAATTCTTTGAATAAAAACCTTCCTTTTCTGGTACCGACTGAAGAGCCCCCATATCCACGAGGGACATAATTTGTTTCTGAGCCTCTGCCCACTGATTTTGTGGAAGATCTGGCCATCCATTTGGAATTGGCAAAGTATGGAAATTAAATCTGTACCCCTGGGATACTATGCTCAATACCCCCTTGTCTTCAATACCCCCTTGTCCTGTGTAATTAACTGCCAATTTTGAGCATGAAGTGCTAGTTTTCCCCCCAGGGGGGCTGCCAAAAGATAAGTGCTTGGTGATGGTAGAAGAAAGTCATTAAGACTGCTTACTATATAAGGTTGTGCTTTGTCTCCTCCAGATTTGGAGGTGGAGGCACCCCATTGCTTTGACCTATAAGAACCCTGTGATTGTTATCTGGAGCCTTTTGAGCGCCTGGATTTGCCTTGAGTGGCTCTGTTGGACACAGGAAAGGACCAATTTTTAGTAGGCCAGTGCCTACTAAACCTGGGTGGCTGCACTTGCAAAACAACTTTTACAGTTTGCATAGATTTAGCTTTATCTTTCATTTTCTTTAAAACCTCTTCTGCCATATTGCCAAACAGAGTATCATGCTGCAAGGGAGCATCCAACAATTTAACTTTAACTTGATCAGGCAGATTTTGCTCCTTGAGCCAGGCATGCCTTCTAATCACAGATCCAGTAACTGCGGCCCTGCAAGAGGCCTCCAAGGAATCAAAACCACATTGCAAAGTATGCTTTCCAACTTGTTCTGCTGCATGCAATAATTCCTGTAACTCTATTTTCCACACAATCAGAAATCAACATAATTTTCTGTTTCAGTAAGCCCATAACATGCTGTTGATATTTAAGCATATGAAACTGGCAGTTTAAGGCTCTGATTGCCAAGGTAGCAGACATATAAACCTTCTTTCCCCATCTATCCAGCACCCTGGAATCTCTATCAGAGGGGGTAGGATTTTTGGCTGTAGAGGCCTTTACACCCTTGGGACCCTGAGAAATAGTCTCTGGATCAGCAGCAGGATTTTTGAATAGAAATTTGTGGGAGTCGGGAACCCTGTAATATCTGGCTTACTAGGAGCCGAAGGTAGGGAATCAAGAGCCATGCTTGATTCCGAAAACACATCAACAATATCTATTACAGGGAGTATAGCCAAAGGCCTATGCTGAGGAAGAAGAAGGAAATCCCTAAGCCTCTTTTTTGATTCAGAGAAGTCCTGACTTTCCCAGTGAAAATGTTCCCTTAAAGTATGCAAAGTCTCTCCAAAAGAGTAATCCTCAGGAGGAGATGCAGATGGGATGGATTCCTCTGCATCAGAATCCTCATAGGGTGGAATAGAAAATTCCTAATCAGAAGAAATGGAAACCTGATCTGAAGATTCATAATCAGTGCCTTGCCTAGGCCTCTTAGCAAGGGGGGGGGGGGCGTAATTAAGTCCTCAGCAATTTTGATCATCTGCTTTTTAGGCATAGGGGCCTGTGCACGTGGTTCATGCGTCATTTTTTTAGACAAAGAAAATGTTTTTGACCTTGTTTTTAAGGCTGGCGTTGGTTTAATATAAAAATGCTGAGGCCTGAAAACACCCTCAGAAGCCAGTGCCTGCTCAGCGGCTCCGGACCCATCCAAGGGAGAGACATCCGCGGGTTCAATACTTTGAGAATCTCGTGGCATAACGGACTCAAAATGGGTCTCGGTAGAGGCCTGCAACTGAAAAGTTGCTGTTATCAGGGGCTGCGAAAGCGTCTCACTGAGTACCGGTGAACTGGCGACTGGCTTAGGAGAAGCTTTGTCGTTGGTTTTGGACCTCGACGGTCTGTCTTAAATTTTTTTTTTTTTTTGTGAACTCTGGTAGTCGGATTGCTAACAGACGACATTTCAGGATAATTAAATCTTGATCCAAAATATTTAGAAGCAAAACTATACAGACGCTTAATAGTGCGTTGGTTAAATCTAGCACAAAACCGGCAGCAAGGCATGTTATGATCTGGGCCTAGGCAAAGAATACAGTAAAAATGAAAATCCTTATGACGTATTTGCTTCCAGCAAGTAATGCAATTATTAACTTTTACTGACATCGGTAAGGAGCAAGAAAAAGTTTCCCCAATGGGGTACTTAGCTTTATTTTTAAAACTTCGGTTCTGAAACTCAAATGCGAAAATTTCAGGAGTCGGGCGACCAGCACTTGCGAACTGCTTCTGCTTCGGGCACTGCACAAGAAAGACTGAATAAAATGGTGTCGGCTGCTTGTTTTATACCCCTGACAACCTGATGTCATGGAAGAGGAGACCGCAACCAACGCAGGACCCAAGACTTTGTTATTCAGGCTGACTGAGGGCTACCTGCTAGCAGATTACCCTAATGTAATGACTGCAACAGTGAAACATGAAGAACATCCCTGCACTACAGGAAGCCGCTTCTGAACAGCTCGCAGACTTGTTATCTGCAGCAAGTGCCTCACAAGCTGTTGTAGCCCAAAACAGTTACCTTTCACACCTGCTTGACAATAAAAAACAAGCTAAATTAAAAATGTATTCATAGTTAATATAAATTATACTTGTAGACTTTAGGATGTTCAGTTTATTCATAGTCTGAAAGTCAAAAAAACAAGGAAACCAAGGATCGTATTCAAAGAACAAGGCTTATATAATGATGCTCCTGTTAACTTCAACTGCTTCCTCCATTCCTTTATGCTTCAACTACTCTGGGATGCAAGAACCACAAACTGATACATTCATGCATGGGCAAACACACACATGGCCAACATTGATATTCACTTGTATAAATGTATTTTTTATTTTACATTTGTTGACTGGGCTAGTCTAGCTGGATACATGTCCATTTTCAGTAGAGGCCCAGGGAGAAAAGCTCCAAGACACATACAAAATACAATATAGAAAGTTGCAACAATCCAAGTTAAAACAGCTGTTGATAATAAAATACTAATACAGTACTCATTGTGAGCAAGACACAAACAGTAAAGTGTAATGTACAAGAGGTGTTACTATTAACATATATACATATATTTAAATTGCAATAACATGGTCATTTGGTTCTTAAAGGATAAGTCTATAAGGGTGAAGAGTATTCTTTAGTATAAAGGCAGAAAGTTAGTCAGGGTTAGTACAGGGGCATAACCAATGCGTATTGAGAAATAGTTTTAGATTCTGTTTAAAAAGTGTTAGTGAAGACAGAGATAAGAGTTCAGAGGGTAGAAGATTCCAGAGCTTTCCAACAGTATTAGAGAACAGAGTCTCCTGCTAAGTTGTTGGATCTGCAAGTATTGATCAGCAGTTTGTTTGAGGAGTGTAGATTCTTAAGATTGCTGTAAGGGGTAATAAGGCTAGTAAGTATTGGTGTGTTGGTGGGTTGATACAGGGTCTTATGGGCAAGCTGGTGAAATTGAAGCTGATTTAGAAACTCTAGCCATCCTAGTTGCTTTAGATTAAGACAGTGGTGAGTTATAGGGAGAGCCAGTGGCAAATCTAACAATATTATTATAGAAAATTGCCAGTTTGTTGAGGTTGTTTTAGAAAGATTAGTGTATATAGGTGAAGCATAGAGTACATGGGAGGTTAACTGAGTTCTGGCTATAGTGGTCCTGGCTACTGGTGTAAGAAAGGGTTTGATTCTATAGAGGGACTCCAATTTTTTTGTTGACTGATTTTATTGTGCTATTTATATGAGTGTCGAAGTTATGGTTATCTATTGTTATTCCTAACAGTTTAGTGGTTGGGTCGGGAGATAAGAGTGCCATTATTAGATATGAGTGTGAAATTTATTGGGGTGGAGTGAATAGTAAAAGTTTAGTTTTTTGGGGGTTTAGGAGGAGGCAGCAGTTTAAAAACCACTGTTCAACTTTATTGAATGCTTTTTGGGTAATGGTCTGCAGTTCAGTTGGAGAAGTGGCTGAACAAATTATTGTAGAGTCGTCTGCGTACTGAATACAGGCGGCATGTGGAATTGCTTAGTGGAGGTCATTAATAAAAGACTGAAAATAGGAGTGGGCCTAATATTGAGCCCTGAGGAACACCAAGGGAAATGGGAAGGTGATTAGATAGATTATTATTCCATAGCACAGCCTGTTGTCTAAGTAAGATTTGAAACAATTTATGGCTAGGGGTTCAAGTGAAAGAGATTTCAGTATATTTAGAAGGAGCTGGTGATTAACAATATTGAAAGCTTTAGATAAATCAATAAAGACTGCAAAGGAAAGCATATTATTGTTGCGTTTTTTGTTCATGCAGTCTGTGAAGGATAGCAGGGCAGTAGTAGTACTGTGGAAAGATCTAAATCCATGTTGACAATTGGCAAGTAAGTTATTTTGGAGTAGGTGGTTAAGTAGCTGCTTATGGATGCATTTCTCCATTATTTCTGCTAGAGGAGATAGTAGAGCTATAGGACGATAGTTATAAAAGTCATTGGAGTTTCCACCTTTTTGTAACGGGGTGATATGAGAAATTTTCCAGATAGATGAGATAGTTCCTTCATTTATGGTTCTGTTAACTAGAATGTAGATGGGATAGGCTATGGGTTTATCCCCTTTTTGGCAGGTATTCTGCTGGAAGTTGGTCAGCTGAGGGGGTGGCAGGTTTTAGTTTTTGGAGAAGGGAGTAGATAAAGGAAGTAGAAACTGGGTGTAACTGAAATGATGGAGGTCAGCTTGTAGTAGAAGTAGGCAGATTTGAGCTGATCTTATGTATATATAAGGCATGCTATAATTTGTTGATTTGTAGTGCATCTGAAGAAGTGCTTGAAACGAAAACGCAGGTGTGGAGACACAGCTGCTTGTTTGTGAGAGTGTACTGGTTTCGTGGTGACCAGCCAATAAGTAATAAAGATACCAGAAGAACTTTTCCTTTTTCCTCCTCCCTCTTGCCTTGCTTTGCACGCTTTTTTTTTTGCTAGCCTGCTCCTGTTTTTTTTAGACAAACTGGCTGGGCAACTAACGCAAATAATTTGATTGATGACCAGAGGAAGTGTGGCGTCGAAGTTCACCTTTCACATTTCCGCTGAACCAGGAAGCCCAAGGAGGGAGGGAGGAGCGCCGAGGCGTTCAGCGTTCAATAGTCAGGACTATGGAAGGACTTTAGGTTTACCGAGGAGGAGACCGTAGTGGAGTGGGTGAGTGTGGGTGAGGTTGGCAATGGTGTTGTGGTGTTCCGCAGCAGAGCAGCAGGCAGAGGCACATCAGGGGGATGAGCAGCAGCTGAGCGGCATGAGGGCAGAATGGTAAGCAATCTAGTGTCAAGGGAGCTAGAGCAAATTCCCTTAAATGATTCAGGCAGGTACCAGCCTGATTTCCACCATGAACTGTTGAACATTTTTATAAATTGTGGCCTGGATATTTAGAGCTATAGGTAAGGGAGAACTCTAGGGAGATGGAGGGCCTGAATTTATTTAGAATTAAAAAAAATAAATAGTGAGTGATTGATTTATTTTTCAATGGAGGAGGAAAAAAAAAATTATCAGAATATGTTAATTAATATATATAGAAAAAGTTTATCCAATTTTTTTTTGAAAGTGTGAAAACGGAAAAGGGAAGAAGAAAGAATAACAAAAAACTAATTATAACCTAACCCAATACCTACTGAGGTTATAAAAAAAAAAAATAAAAAATATTATATTTTAATCAAGATGTTGGTTTTTGAAGAAGAAGGACAGGGCAAGAGGGGGGAGGGGATGAGGTGGATGAAGAGTTGAGAAGTGAGAGAAGGTCTGAAGAATTAGGACATGAAATCAAAAAAATCAAAAAAAGGGGGGGGGTGGGGGCAGGGGAGGGGAGGGGGGCCACCACAGCCTGGGCAACAAGTTATAACAATCAGAACAACGGAAGTGGTAGAGGTGAAAAATGTGAACTGGAAGCTGTAGAGATGAAGTGGTGAAATCAAAATGGAGGTAAGGAGTAATCAAAAGAAATGGTTACACCCTTATGAATATAGTTATCAATTGTTTTTAAATTTATTTACTATTTGTTTGTAAAAAAAAACAAAAAATAAATAAATAAAAAGCAGATGTTAGTAGGGTCCTCATAATTTTGAAATTATTCATTGAAAGAAAAAATTTTTGAACTTTGAATATCAATGAAATGAAAATTGGTACAAGTATGAAATTAACAGAAAAAAAAACCTGAGAAGTATTTTTAACCATTACTTAAATCAGCAATTAAAAAAGAGAAAAAATAATTAGGAAAAAAAAAAGAGAAAAGAAGCCACTTGACATTGGAACTATTGCAGAATGCGGATAGATACTGAGAGATGCGTCTATGAATGAGATTTAATTTGGGTAACCAAAGGTGGGGATAGTCCCAACCTGCTTTTGGAGGTTGGTTGTTCGATTTAATACTATACTTATAGGTACTGGATAGTGGATAAACCAGTAGTAGTAATCTTTTCTTCAAAGGTTCTTCAGTTACAGCCCCTATAGCAAGTGGTTTAGATGTCAAAGCTGAAAGAAGTATAAGAAGAAGGGCCAGGTATAGTAAAAGATCTATCTGTTAAGGAGAAGAATTTAAAGCAGGATTGCTATGAAAAAATAATATTTATTATTCGATATATTATAATAGTTTTTTTTTCTTCAAGAAGAAAAAGAAGATGGAACTTTTGAAAAGCACTGAATAGAATATGGAAGAAATTTCCCATAATGATTTGATTTGATTTTGACTTTGATGGATGTTGTTTTGACAAATTTTTGTTACATTTAGGAGGGAAGTTTTTTAGAGACAAGGGGAATAATATGATGTAAGCAATCATGCGCCAACCTAAATTATTTTGGATATATTTGAACAAAAAAAGTTTATACTTCTAGGCTTAGGAAAGAAAGTGAAACTGTAAAAACTACTCTAGATGATATATGCTTGTTATGGATTGGTTCCGAGAAAGAATTTTTAGTTTTTTTTGATATCATCTGGTACCACACCAACTTTTACCCTAAATATATTTAATATTAATAAGATTTGCTTATGTATTTAGATATATTTGAAGGAAGAAAGAAGTGGAAGTTCTTTTAGTAAAAGTTTATCGAAAGATTTCGAACTCCTTCTTGTCTTATTTTAGTTATCACCACCCCCACAAAAAAGGTAAAGGTATCATTATATGTCAATGGCTAGCAGAATGTGCAGAGAGCTAAGATTTCCTAGAAGAATGAAGAGAATAATTCATATGTTTTTAAGGTTGCAGTTGTGATTTGTTAAGTGGAAAAGTTATTGGAAAGTGGAAAGAAGAAAAGGTGATTGGGAGAACTAACACCCCAACAGTTGTTTTCAGGTTTTAGGAAAGAGAGGTTTGTGGGTTTTGGTTTTAGTGGTTTTTTGTGGGTTTGATAGTTCACTTTAATGGGGAAATTAATTTATCTTTAAATTAATTAAGACTGAATAGTGAATTGAAATGGGAGTTTAGAAATCAAGGAAGTTCCTTTCTTTGAAAGAGAATCTTAAAATCTGTTTCTTAAAAAAGAAGTTGGAAATAGGGAGGAATTGGAAATATGGTAGGGAAACTAAGGGTAGGGAACATCAGAATAGGGACCTTCAAATTCTGACCAGAGATTCCATAAAGGATATGCTCAGAAGCAGAATTCATTTCTATGTTTTTTGAAGTGTTAAAAAAGATAGTGGGGAGTATAATAAACCAGGTCTGAATAAATGTAGTATCCTTCTAAGGATATTCCTTTATAAATCTAGGAAGGTAGTTCTCTAGAATTTGTAATAATTCTCTTTGTACACTAGAGAGTATGTGTGCAAATTAAAAATGACTTATCCCTAGGCAGAAATCAATTTGGTGTGGCTTTTTGCTAATTGAGCGATCTTATGTATATATATAAGGCATGCTATAATTTGTTGATTTGTAGTGTCTGAAGAAGTGTTGAAAGAAACGTAAGTGTGGAGAGTAGGTATCTGGAGATAGTTGGTTAGCAACAGTTTGGATGGCGTCTGTGAAGAAAGAATTGAAGGTATTAGAAGTCCGTGTGGGGTTTTCAGGATTAGAGTCTTGTGAGTTAGGTGTGATAGATTGCCCTGGGTATAACAGTTTGTTAATGCTAGTCCAAAACTTTTGTGGTTTCTTTTGGTAGCTTTGCTGTAGTTGGAAGTAAAAGTTTTTTTTTGTCTACGAGGATGGCTTTTTTTTTTTTGCATTATTTCTAAGTTGTCTAAAGGTTTGGTGATCTATAGTATTTTTAGTAGTACGCCATTTTGCCCAGGATTTGTTTCCAAGAAGGATTTTTTGCCTGGTAGCATTTGTGAGCCAAGGGGCAGGTTTAGCTTTATTGCTGCACATAATGAGTTGGGGCGTGGTCGTCAAGGATGGCTAAGAATGTGGAATTAAAGTATTCCACGGATTCATTTAGTGGGAGGGATTTTAGTGGTGACCAATTACAATGCTTGAGATCTGTCTGGAAAAGGTCAGGGTTAAATTGCTTTTTGGTGCGTATTGTCCTGAAAGTGTTTGGGTAAGATAGGTTGGTTTTATGTCTGATAATAAAAGTTAGTGAGTGGTCACTTAGGTCATCTGGTAGGGTTCCTGCTTTATATGTTTGATGAGGAGTATCAGTAAGAATCCAGTCTAAAGGTACTTTCTTTATTAGATTTATTAATTCTGGTAGGGGAGAAAATAGTTTGAAAGAAGCCATACAGATTAATATGGGTGGTAGGATGAACATACTACAGGACTTCCAGTCAATATTAAAGTCTCCTAGGACTATAGTTTCTTGTGGGAGATTAAAAGAAAGCCAGTTAAGGATATTTTCATGTGTATTAATGTTATTTCCTGGAGGTAGGTAGATACAGATAATATATATATATGGATTTACATGAGTTGACCTGGAATTTAGAAATGAGTATTTCAGCATTGTTGTCTGAAGGTGGTCTAAGGTTTGCAGTGCTAACTTGTAGCTCTGCTTTATATAGGATTGCTACCCCTCCTCCCTTTTTGGCTGTGCAGTCTAGTCTAAAGATATTGTAACCAGGTGGAGTGACTTCATTGTCTTTCACTGTAGGTTTTAGCCATGTTTCAGATAAACATAGGATGTCAAATAGGTGGACATCTAGGAGGGCATGGAGGTGTGTAATTTTATTGTTGATGGCACGTATATTGAGATGTGCTATACAGAGTGAGTTAGGAGGTTTGGTAGGGGCTTGGGTACCAGTGTTGTTAGCGTTGCACTGTTCAGTGGCAAGGTTGTTGTTTGGGCCGGGGTGAGGATGAAAGTCACCGTGTAGTAAGGAGTGGAGGTATATTCTATTTATGGGATAGTGAAGCTTACAATATTAGTCAAGTAATTTTCTAATATTTAGATTGGTATACTTAATGTGTGCTAGTCTATGATATTTGGCTTGTAGGTAGCAGGGTTTGGATGTGATGTTTATGAAATTCTGAGAGATAGCTAGTGTTGGAGATGAAGTGTGTTTGGAGGGGAAGAGGAGGGTGGGGGAATAATGGTTGTAATTATCTCAAATATCTGCTTGAAATCAAATCAATGAATAAATTCATCAACAATTAAATGTATCTCAGTTCGGTGTTGGCTGAACTATATAGTGCACTTCATTACAATTCCTGTATGCCCTCTCACCTTCTTAGCTCAAGAATCAAAGACAAACATCCAAAATCAGTAACAAATTTTAAATATTTCTCTTGTGTAGAAAGTTGCTAAAATAACAAGCTTTGCATTAGCAAGAATTGTCTGAAGGATGCAAAGTCAGAAACTCACATACCTATCACTTAGTCACTGAAGAATTCTGGACAAATTCAGAAATAATGGAGTGATGGATAAATGCCCAAAAAGGGGCACTGAAGTATTAATCAGACAAATCCACTAGACTAACTAGGGCAGATAAACAGCAAACCTCAATCTGGCTGGCTCAACAAGACCCAAGCTACTGCAAATACCACTAGTTGGTGCATCACTTCCTGAACTGATTGAGATACTATGACATTAAGGGAAATCTTCTACTGGTAAGACTAGGGTAAGATCCATGAAATCTCTGTTTCATTGTCACTGTTATTAGACCAATGAAATTCAACCCTTGTATCTCAATGCAGTGCAGCAATGATACCCTCCACCCACAATGAAAACTAATCTTTGTGTTGCTACCTTTTAGAATTTTCCACAGCAGTAGCAAGATGTCTGCTCTGACAGCTGGAACTCGTACTGCACTTTGATTTAGGCAGTATATTCCATTTGGATTCAATCAAAGGGGACAACATACCTTAAAAGACTACTATTACATGGTTAGAAAGGTGCTGAAACAGTATTTTTATTAGCATGCATTTGCCAAATTAAAGGAAGTCAGAAAAGTACAGTTTTGTACCTACCATAAATGTAGATGTCCGATAGGTATGCATCTGCAGTCATAACATATGGGTTGTCCTGCCTCAGGCAGCCCTTCGGTCAGCCGGATTCCAAAGTCTGGGTCTGGCCTCGGCTGATGTCGCACTTTCCCCGACGTCAGAGCGTCTGGGGTATAAAAGCATCAGCCGACGCCATTTTCCTCAGTTTTTCTTGCCCCAGATGGCAGGTGCCCTCTATGAAGGCTAAATTTGGATAAAATGCCAAAAAAATTCCAAACATAATGCAAAAATATATACATATATATAAATATACAAACAAATACACCATAACAGATTCCCCCAGCTAGCTAATGGAGGGGTAAGCACCCTAGGAATACCACAGAGGGGAAGGAGGGAGGGTAAACCTGACTGCAGATGCATTCCTATCGGACATCTACATTTATGGTAGGTACAAAACTGTACTATGTCCTTCAAGGATGCATCTGCAGTCATAACATATGGGTAGAATACCATAGCCAATCTGGGGGTGGAGGTACTAAGAAAAGGATGGTGTAGTTAAGATACCCTGCAGGACTGCTGTAGCAAAACCTGCTCTGGATCTGGAGTATAAAGGTAAATTGTAATGCTTGGCAAATGTATGCACGGAGCTCCATGTAGCAGCTTCTAAAATGTCCTTGGTAGCCACCCCTCTTAGGAAGGCTGTAGTGGTGGCTGTGGCTCTCATGGAATGAGGCCTAATATTCACAGGAACAGTCTTTCCATGAAAGGAGTAGCAAAAGTGAATGCAATTTCCTATCCATTTTGAGATTGTCTGTTTGGAAATTGCTTTTCCTTGTGCCCCAGCAGCATATGCTACAAACAGTTGGTCAGTCTTTCTGTAACTTTTAGTTCTGTCCAAATAGTAGCGTAATTGCCTGTGTATATCCAGAGTGTGTAGAAGTTTCTCCCCTTTATTTTGTGGCTTTGGGAAGAATGTAGGCAGGTGAATTGCTTGGTTCAAGGATACCCTAGATACCACCTTTGGCATAAAAGTAGGATTGGTTCTTAATGAAACTCTGTCTTGATGAAAAATAAGAAATGGCTGCACTGCCATTAAGGCTTGTAACTCAGATACTCTTCTTGCTGAAGTTATGGCCAGAAGGAATGCAGTTTTCCAAGACAGAAACTGTGGATCTGCTGATGCTGCTGGTTCAAAGGGAGGAAGTGTTAGTTTTTCCAGCACAAAGTTAAGGTCCCAAGTAGGTAAAGGTGGTCTCCTTGGAGGATTGATGTTTTTGATTCCTCTGAGAAATTGTCTTAAGACAGGATGCGAGAAAACAGGTGGATTTACATTGTATTCTGCTGAAATTGCTGAGGCATGTATCTTAATGGAAGAATAAGACAGGCCATTGTGGAACAATTCTGCTAAGTATTACAGTATATGTGTCATGCTCATCACTGTCACATCTAGGCCTTTTTATTGTGTTCCAAATGAGAAATCTTTTCCATTTTGCTGAGTATGCCTTCCTAGTGGAAGGACGGCGAGCTTCCATAATAATGTCCTTTACCCTCTGGGATAAGCTGTTCTGAGTAGGAGTCATGGTATTCTCCAGGCAGTTAGCTGCAAGGTCTTTAGGTTGGGATGCAGGATCTTGAAATTGTTCTGCGTCAGAAGAAGTGGCCATAGGGGGAGAGGCCACGGTTTCGTCTGTGACAAGCTCTTCAGCAGTGGGTACCAGTGCTGCCTTGGCCAGTCTGGAGCTATCAGAATCACTCTTGGCTGTTCTGCCCTGATCTTCAGTAAAACCTTGGACATTAATGGGAGTGGTGGGAAAGCATAGACTTTTCAAGCTTTCCAGCTGAAAGAGAGTCCACCTTCCATGCTTGTGGGTGGTATGTCCTTGAGCAAAAAATTTTCAGTTGATGATTGTGGGGTGAGGCGAACAGATCTATCTCCGGCCATCCCCATGTTTGTGCTACGAGTAAGATGATGTCTGGGTGCAGCATCCATTCGTGTGCATCCATGGTAGTTCTGATTAAGCTGTCTGCCAGAATATTGTCTTTCCCTGGCACGAACTGGGACTGTAGTTGTATATTGAGTTTCAAGCAAAGTTCCCATAGATTCATAGCCAGTCTGCATAGAGGGTAGGAATGCATGCCTCCTTGCTTGTTTATGTACCACATAACTGTGGTGTTGTCTGTCCTTATTAGCAGGTGGCCCTGTTGAAGGAAAGGTTTGAAAGCCTCGATTGCGTGTATCACTGCCAGCATTTCCTTTTGGTTTATGTGCATGCGTAGCTGTCCTTGAGACCATAGCCCTTGGATACATTTGCCCTCCATGTGTGCTCCCCAACCTCGGTCTGAAGCGTCCGTGGTGATGGTTTGGTTTGCTTTTGGTTTGTTGAAAGGCAACCCTCTGTTGGACTGGCAGGCTTAAGCTCACCACAGGAATTCGTTTTGAAGGCAAGGGATGAGTGGAATCAAAGTTTCTAAGCTGTGCCTGTGCTGAGTCCATACACTCCTTAGGTACCATTGCAATTTTCTCATATGCAGCCTGGCTTGTGGAATTAGAATTATGCAGGATGCCATGTAACCCAGGGCCTGCAGGAATTTCCTTGCAGTCAGCTGAGTTTGTCTTGTCAGATTCTTGAAGTAATCTGGAAGTTGTTTCTGTTTTTCTTCTGTGAGAAAGGCCATTTGGGTGGTTGTGTCTAGATCTGCACCCAAAAAGGTTATTCTTTGGGATGGAACAAGTCTTGATTTTTGGATGTTGACTGTGTATCCCAAGGCCTGTAATAGTTGGATGGCATAGTCCAAGTCCTTTAACAAATTTTCCTTGTTGTCCGCTTGTATCAGGCAGTCGTCCAGATATGGGTAGATTTGAATCCCTTGAAGTCTGCAGTGTGCAATTACTGATGCCAGGCATTTCGTGAATACTCTGGGCGCAGTAGATAAGCCAAAGGGCAATGCTGAGAATTGATAATGCTCTGATCCTGCAAGAAATCTGAGGTGTCTTCTGCAACTTTGTCGAATAGGGACATGCAGGTATGCCTCCTTGAGATCTAGAGTCACCAGCCAAGACTCCTTGCCCAGCATGGGAAGAAGCTGCTGTAGGGTCAGCATCTTGAATTTTGGCACAATGAGGTAAGTATTCAGTGCGGTCAGGTCGAGAATAGGCCTCCATTGATTTTCTTTTCTTGGAACAAGGAATAATCTGGAATAAAATCCTTGGCCTTGTTCTGAAAGAGGTACCTTTTCTATGGCTTTCATTTGTATTAATTTGGTGATTTGCTTCAAAGCCTCTGCCCTCTGATTTGGTGGCAGGTCTGGCATTCCTTTTCTTTTTGGCAATGTGTGGAAATGGAACCTGTATCCTTTGTCTATTATTTGCAGTGTCCATGAGTCCCTTGTAATGTAATGCCAATTTTTTGAAAATAAAGAAAGCTTTCCGCCCAATGGTGCTTCTAATTGAGCCCTGGTCAGCGGAGTCAAAATTAAGTCATTGAGTCTGTCTTGGTGTAGCAGTTGTTGTTGTTGTTCCTGCACTACCTCTCTGGTTGGGAGGCTGCCACTGACGGCCTCTGTAGGAGCCTCTAGCTTGCCCTCTGGGACGCCTGTTCTTGCCTCTCTGGGATCTGTCTGAGTCCGGAAAGGACCAATTCTTAGTAGGCCAATTTCTGCTGAATCTCGGTGGTTGTACCTGCAGAAAGTCCTTGACTGTTTGCACAGATTTTGCCTTTTCTTCAAACTTCTTTAAGACCTCCTGAGCCGTGGAACCAAATAATTTTTGTTTTTCCATTGGAGCATCCAGGAGCTTAGCTTTAACATGGTCCGGTAGAGATTGTTCCTTCAACCAGGCATGCCTTCGTATAACTGCCCCTGTCATAGCTGACCTACATGAAGCTTCCAGTGCATCATAACCACATTGCAAAAAATGGTTGCTAACCTGCTGTGAGTTATGTACCAGATCCTGAAGTGATTTACGGTCAAGGGGTTCAGAGGAGGAAAGCTTCTTTTACAATTCATCTAACAAATACTCTTGGTACTGAATCATATGAAATTAACAATTTAATGCCCTCATGGAAAGAGTTGCAGAAGTATAAACTTTCTTTCCCCATCTCTCTAAAGCTCTAGACTCCCTTTCAGAAGGTAGAGGATTTTTAGCAGTGGCAGCTGCAACCCCTTTTGGGCCCTGTGAAATAGTTTCTGGGTCTGCAGTGTGGGCCTTATACAGGTGTAGATGAGAATCCGGGACCCTGTAGTACCTATCAGGTTTGGCAGGAGCCGGAGGGAGAGAATCAGGGGCTGTACTAGCATCAGAGTACACATCATCAATAACATTCAAAACAGGAGGTATAGCTAAAGGCCTATGCTGAGGTAAATGTAAAAAGGTCCTTAATCTCTTTCTAGAATCAGAAAATTCCTGGCCCTGCCATTGAAAATGTTCTCTCATAGAGTGCAGTGTCTCACCAAAAGAAAACTCTTCAGGAGGGGAGGCCGAAGGAATAGATTCTTCAGCATCAGAATCCTCGTAGGCTGAATAAGCCTCCTGCTGGTGCTCTGACAACACAGATTCATCCGTAGACTCATCTGAAGAGTGGGGGTCAGAGGGCTCAACCCTGGGCCTTTTGTCTGGTGGTGGAAGACAGCCCCTGTCCGGGTGAGGTTGAGAACCTCTAATTAAAGAGATAAGATCCTCTGCTAGGCTGAGAATCTGAGAGCCAGTAGAAGGCCTCTGAGAGGTAGTCTTGGGAGGCAAAGTTTTAGCAAGTTTGGCAGCTTTAGCCCTAGAGAAGGCCTTAGTGGACATGGATGCAGGGGGTCTGGCTGCACCACGTGCAGGAGTGGACTTGTCTAAAGGAATGGTGTCGGACATGTCCTGGACACTGGTTTCCGTAGGTAGCTCAATAACCGACTTGGCCGGAGCCTCCGGGGCCGAGGTAGTCGGTTGAATGGATTCGGCAATAGGAAGCACTGAGGACTCGGTTTCAGCCGAAACAGAGACACTCGCGGTAGGCCTGACCGTGGTTTCAGCCGAAACCGTGGGCCGCGAGGGTCGGTCCTTGTCCTTCCGTTTTTTAACCACATGCGAAGTCGGAGTCTCCGACGGCATCTTATATGCAAAATTAGCCCCAAAAAAATTCCTCTGCAAACTCCGACCGACGTCTAAGAGTTCGTCGGTTGAAGGAAGCACAGGCAGAGCAGACCGAGACTTCGTGGTCTGGGCCTAAGCAAGGGAGGCAGTAAGAGTGGAAATCCTTACGAGGTATTTGTTTCCCACAAGTTAAACAATTATTTACTTTATCTGACATCGGCTGAGGCAAGAAAGAGTTCCCAACGGGGTACTTAGCTTTTTCAAAGTCTTCGGTAGCTGAATCACAGGAGCTGGCCGACCGGCACTTGCGAACTGCTTCTGCTTCGGGCACCACACGGCAAGAAAGACTGAGGAAAATGGCATCGGCTGATGCTTTTATACCCCAGACGCTCTGACGTCGGGGAAAGTGCGACATCAGCCGAGGCCAGACCCAGACTTTGGAATCCGGCCGACCGAAAGGCTGCCTGAGGCAGGACAACCCATATGTTATGACTGCAGATGCATCCTTGAAGGACATCTTAAATGTCTAGCATTTTATGACTGCAGTCCTCAGAAATGTAGCAAAAAATATATAAATCAATGGCTTTCTGGTTCCCTGTGCTTTCTCCTATAAACTTGGTGCACTTGAGCATTCTGAGGCAGTGTAGCAACTGCATCACGTACACAGACATCCCTCTCCTCTTACCTTTCAACACTCAGACTTGAGAGATGCACTTATATCACCAAACTGGAAGCTATGCACTCGCCAGCCAAGACCAGACTAGCTGGTCAAGAGGAGAAGGTCAACACCTGCACCACACCACATGGAACACACAGCCCCTCCAGAACACCCGCTATCATAGCTCTCACAAACCACACACCCACCTTCGTGGAAGCTCTCAATAGAAATTTACCCAAACAGCAGAGCCCTCCAAGACAGAAATACACTAAACCACCACAACACAGCACAAAACCACAGGACTCTCAGCTCACCTCCACACTGTGCCTTTCAACCTAAGCCCCTAAGGCTAAACATCTTGCCCAATACACTAATCATAGGTGACTCAATAGTGAGGCACACACAAGTTTCACTCACTAGGTTGAATAAGGTGAAAGTAACAGTCAGCTGTCAAACAGGTGCTAGAATCCGACACATAACACATGCACTCAGGTCACTCCACAACAAGTACAAGTATGACTCTGTCATTGTCTATGTGGGTGTGAATGACCCGAGATGTGCCTCCTTGGACTACATGAAAAGAGACGTGATGGAGCTCTCGGATTATGTGGCCCAGGCACGTATGACATTGCCTTGAACGGTATCCTACCATCACCCAGAATGATACCGCAGTACAAACAAAAAATTACTGACTTCAACAACTGGCTAAGTTTCTGGTGTAATTCTAAGGGGATCCAGTATCTGCCTGCTTGGGATGACATGATTGACGGACCTCGATGCTTTGCCAGAGATAGCCTGCATCGGTCACCCCTGGGTTTCTGGGTACTCGCCAAGGCTCTTGCCACCCCTATAGTGCCTTTTTTAGGCGGTGTTCCAAAGATTAAATTACCACTGTAACAGCTATAAATAAATGCAAACTGAGGGTCATGCTGTTCAATGCTAGAATTCTAAATCTCAAGATGCACTTGCTCGAAGCACTCCTCAAAACGGAGAACATAGAGATTTGTGCTGTAATGGAGACCTGGTTTAAAGCGACAGAAAGCATGCTTGCACCACCAGGCTATAACTCATTCCACACCTTTCGGCCCCAAAACATGGATCGAAGCTCCAAAGGCAGTGGTGTTTCCATATTCATAAAGGATATGTACACCTCCAGACTTGTAGCCCAGCATAACATATCTGAGATACTTCAGGTACAAAACCAAAGAAGCCAAAGGTAACAAGGAACCAAACCAACAAAAATAAGCTTCAGGCTGGGAAAACAATCTAACGTAATCCAAAAAATAGCTGGAGTGAATACTAGTGGAATTGGTGAGAAAAGACGAACTTTAATAAGATCAGTAGAAACAAGCGCTTTCGCTCGGCTAAATACCGAGCGTTCTCAAGTTAAAATGGACTAAGACTACTAACAGCAACATTAAATAATCCCTTCCCCGTCACATGGTTAGTTAATTAGCCACAAATTTAAAGTTAATTAACCACAAAAACAAAACAACACACATTTAAGGAACATTTTCAACTAAAAACATATAACTAGATTTTCTAAAACTGTAAATAAATATAATGGATTTGAAACAGTGTAGTATAAAAACAATGTAATATAATATAATTATAATTTAAAACTTTACTAGTGTTCCACTTTTATGATTTGTGGAAATGTATTTTTTACTTTATTTTATATTACATTGTTTTTTATACTACACTGTTTCAAATCCATTATATTTATGTACAGTTTTAGAAAATCTAGTTAAATGTTTTTAGTTGAAATTGTTCCTTAAATGTGTGTTGTTTTATTTTTGTGGTTAATTAACTTTAAATTTGTGGCTAATTAACTAACCATGTGACGGGGAAGGGATTATTTAATGTTGCTGTTAGTAGTCTTAGTCCATTTTAACTTGAGAACGCTCGGTATTTAGCAGAGCGAAAGCGCTTGTTTCTACTGATCTTATTAAAGTTCTTCTTTTCTCACCAATTCCACTGGTATTCACTCCAGCTATTTTTTGGATTACCTTGGACTGTTTTCCCAGCCTGAAGCTTATTTTTCATACTTCAGGTACAACTAACATTGGGTAAGATGACGATCCAGGTCATAGCCTGCTATAGGTCCCAAACCATGTCCCTAGACTCTCGATCCACGTTCCTAAGCACCCTGGAAACTATCCCAACACTCTCTTAAAAGGAAAATTCAACTACCCCTCCATCAACTGGGAAAACTACTCAAGCACCAACACACTGGCCCAACACTTCCTGGAATTCATCAATTCCAATGCCCTGGACCAGCTCATTCTGACCCCCACTAGAGGATGCAACATCCTTGACCTGGTTATTACTAACATGGGCAACCGTTGCTCTACACCAATAGTCAATCCTTCTCTGGTCAGATCCGACCATAAATTAATCACCATGGAAATCCACATCTCACCCATACCCCCCGCAAAGGTAACCACATTGAAAAACTTCTCCAAAGCTGACTTTGGACTCCTAAAAATAGAGGTGGCTAACTTCACGGCACTCATGCCAATGGAAAACAGCTGCATGACTGCCGAACCATACACCATCGCACTGTACAAACACGTACATAAATGCATGTAACTAGCCATACCCAACAGAACCAAAAAAGGGAAGCCAATCTGGTGGTCCCTCTGCTATTAATAAACTCTACCACAGAAGGAAGAAATTGTTGCAGAAAAAGGTGAAGTCCCAAGACTAGAAAAACCCCCTTATTAGCCTCAACAAAAAGTTGAGATCCCTCATCAAATCCTCTAAAGCCAGCTATGAAGGCAGAATTGCAGCAGACACTCAAAACAATCACAAAGCCTTCTATAGCTATATCTAGAACCTCCACGACAATACCCAGATTTGCACTGAGTTACTGCACAATGGTACCTTCTATACTGAGCCAACAGATATTGCAACATACGAAAGAAACACAAAATCAAACTCCACGAACCAAAAAGCACAATGGGGCTGGAACCCAGGAACTCTCACCACGAAAAATAATCCTTCAAACCACGACCAATAATCCTTCAAACAGTTTATTCACATGTAAAATCACGAAAGAAGTATATATCCGTAAAACAAGAAACATAAGCGCTTTCGTCTGGCGTTTGCCAAACTTTTTCAAACAGTTAATTGACGTTTTTCCCTTCCTTTAAATATATTCATTCCATTTAATTAAACAATTAATGGCTGATAATAGTATTGCAACATACCGACTGACAGATTCAGTGCCAGCTTTACCCCCCTCTCCCCTCTGAAGGGCCAATCACAATGCCGGTAGAATGCCAGGCACCCAGAATTATTACAGCACAGGTTAAAAGCTCCATTGTCCAAAGACAAGAATACAGCTTCCATGGGACTAGATAATATTCCTTGGCTGTGTTCTACATGAATTACAAAGCAAACTGGCACCACATCTGTGTGCCCTGTTCAGTCACAGCCTCACTTCAGGCTTTGTCCCCAACGAATGGTGCACTGCTACAGTCATCCCTCTCCATTAAGGGGGAGTGACTGCAGACCCTGGGAATTATTGCCCCATTAGCTTAATGAGTCTGATATGTAAAGTTATGGAGCACATCATCATGGACCGGATTAACAAAGATACAGAAAAGCTCCAAACTCTAGACAACACGCAATTTGGCTATGTGAAAGGGAGATCATGCCTGCTTGACCTGGTTGACTTCTTTGAGTCAGTCACCAGGGCTGTGGATGAAGGTAAGGCAGAGCATACAGCCTACCTCGATCTGGCCTAGGCCTTTGATACCATTTCTCACTCAGGAATTATTGATAAACTCACCAAACTAGGCATCAACCCCTATATCACTAGCCGGGTTGCAAATTGGCTCACATATAAAACACAGTGTGAAAGTAACGGTCTTCAATCAGACTGCTGACCAGTCACGAGTGGAGTCCCACAGGGATCAGTCCTGGATCCTCTCCTGCTTGGCATCTACTTCTCAGAAGTCCAGGCCAACACAAAGGGACTCTGGCTGACCAGGTTCGCAGACGACTGCAAGCCCGGAGCCATTATTAATTCCCCAAATGATGCAGACATCCTGCAGAAAGTCCTCACTGAGACCAAGGACTGGTGTCGAAACCATGGCCTTAAGCTTAACACCAAAAAATGCGTCATTGTCCCCTTTGGTAAAACCTCAGTTCCCACTAATTACCACATTGATGGGAGCCCACTAAACACTGAAGGCATTACATGAGATCTGGGGACACAGGTTGACAGCAACCTCTCCTCAACCACCACACTGCCACTGCGGTCAGAAAATCCTTCTATGTGGCACACCTCATTACCAAGGGTTTTGCATCCAGGAAGAAAGATGTCATGGTCTCTCTCTACTCTTCCCTCATTAGACCAATCATAGAGAATAATGCCCCATTTGGCATGTACCTCACTAGACACCTGCAACAGCTGACGAGATCATAGAAGTACCTCACAAAGAGGATCCTAGGCATTACACACGTCCTACACGAACAGACTCAAAAGACTCCAGCTATTCTCTGTCTCATATTGCCTACTTAGAGGCGATCTCTGCTTGACTTACAAAGCCATGTCTGACCCAGCTCTGTTAGAAATGCTACATCTAAAAACATCTCAATCCCTCTGCACCACATGCTCCAGAGACCTCAGCTTCATTACCACAATCAATAGAACATGCTGGAGGGACAGGTTCCTCACCCACAGACTGCCCATGTTCTGGAATAGACTTCCCATACATGTCAAGCAGAGCACCTCACTGTCTCTCTTGAAGAGGAATCTTGATGAGTGGATGGGTAATAGAAAGTTCCCCCTGAGGATCACTGCAGTGGCTCTACTTGATAGAGCCACTGAGAGCTAACGTCGGGTGGCATGATGGCAGGGCAGTTCTATGGGCTAGGCTTGTAAAGGCTCCAGGGCCCATCAGCCTAGTACACACCTATGAACCTATTAAATAGAAACAACTAACAGCTATCCTGGTCATACTTTTATCCAGTTTTAAACCAAAAATTAAAACAGATTCAGCTCGAAGAAAAAAAAAATCATGTTGGCTTTTTTCAGCAGAGTCTGCTCATTTTACTACATTTTTCTACTCCTCTGAATATCAGTGAAATCAGGTAGCAGACAGCAATGCTGCTAATAATTCTATCAGGTTTTCTGACAGACGTGACAATGAATGGGCTCGCTAAAATCACTCTTGATTTTTTCAGCTGAATCTGTTTTAATAGTTTTCCTTTCCTCTGGCTCAGAAATAATTATACCTACTGCAGCTATCTCTTTTATGTAAACAAATTAAAATATAACATGCACCTGAAAAATAAAATAATCCCTAAAGATCTGTGTGCTTGCACAGTCTCTTTCTAGTCTTATGACTAGCAAAAACCATCAAGCAGGTAAGATCTCTAAGATTGGCTGCTCTTGCAACTGCTCACAGGTACTTAGAATACATTTCACTGAATAGAAGAGAGTACTTTTTTTTTTTTTTTTTTTTTTTTTTTTTTAATATTTTAAGAGTCAAGCCAGGAGCCAAGGGCATATTGGACAGTTCCATTTAATGTGGCGGGAGGGGGGTGGCCACCCCAATGTTCCGGCACCCTTGATTTAGAGCAGTTTTTATAGACATTTTTCATGATTATATAATCTTTCTATAAATCCAGTACTTCCCACTCTCCCATTTTACCCAATAATTTCTCATTTACTGTGGTTATTCATTTTTCTGTAATAATATACTACCTTTCTTCCATCACCTCAATCCATACTGCTATCTGCAACCTCAAATAATCAATTTCAGACCTAAGTGTTCCCCTTCTATAAGTCCATTGACTTTTGTTCCATAAAGCTAGCTAACTTACCAAGTTGTAGTACTTCCAATATATATATTTTTTTTACATCTTGCAGCGTCGTTTTACGTCTTTCACTTAAATCACAATTAGGGTTCTCTGTATTACGATTTTCATGTTAACCACCACATATCTGATAACAAAGATTCTCTATTTCCTTGTTAGTTGTGTATGCAAACAATGCTATGATTTTACAAACATGTTCTCCACCTCACATCCACAACAATTAACTTTCCCATCCTTACCAACATTGCATCTAGTATTTTCACCGTTTCTTTATACAACGCAACCACTCTAGAACAACTTTCACTTCCAAAGTTCCATATTATATTTCCACTCCATAATTATTCCTTTTGAAGTCTTTCTTCACTTGTCAAGAATGTTACATCATCACGTTCAGCACACCATTCCAATATTCCTATACTCTTACAGTGTTAATAATACTATTCACATTTACTTAAGTACTCTAAAATTGTTGTTTTTTTTCTTTTAAGATTTAATGGAAATATTTTAAATTTTTTTTTATTTTTGCTCTTTCGCCTACATAATACTTTTGGGGAGTATAAAGAAATAATCCATTATTTTTCAAATCCAATTTGTACCACTGGCTAGAACTTAAAAAATCTTAGTGCCAAGTCCCTTCTCATGACCTCTCTTCCTGCATGCAAACGCTCTCCTTTTTCATTTCATTATTTTTTTGTTCTGCAGTTTTTTCTTCTCCACCTAAGTTCTCCCCAAGCCTCTTGCTGTCCTTCTTCATGTACGTTTTCTTCCCTTTCTCCTACTTTTTCGTTATTTACTGTTTGCTCTTGACAGTCCATCCACAAACCGTCTCGCTGTATGTCCTTTCTCCTCACACTGATTACACTGCATCTTGTCACAATTAATTAAATGAAAAAAGACTCCAAAAAAGAAACACGATTTAGGGTGGCCAGTATATCTTAATGTCTCTCTATTGCAAGCTACCAAAACAACACTTGGCAAGTCTTTTATCATGTTTTTTCATGTTTCAAAACCGTTTCCAACCTCCATAAGTTTATCTCATCTCTCACTTTCTCAATATTATCAACAGTTTCACACAAACTTGC